>NC_069718.1:4878881-5031381 GCF_027358585.1 Pangasianodon hypophthalmus
ATTATTTCGAGGTGACAGAAAGGCAACAGTGAATTAAATAACTACTCTTTACGACCGTAGTGAGCGAAAAGCATCTCAACTTATCAAACCTTGAGGCAGATGGGCTACAACACAGCAGAAAACCACACCGAGGTCCACTCCTGTCAGCCAGGAAGAGGAAACTGAGGCTACAGCGGACACATACTCACTCAAACTGGACAGCTGAAGCCTGGACTTTTTCCAAAACTGAACTGAATTCTTCAATTCCTTTTTTCCCCCAAGTGGTTTAATGATGGAAGGAAATGACCCACATGGACAAACCATGAGTAATATCTCCAGTTACAAAGGAGACAGTCCTCACCTCTGTCACTCAAAGAATTAAGAAGCAGTAATGCCATAAAGACAACATGGAAATTTATCCAGTTTAGCAGGACACTCGTTCTCTCTTCCCTCCTTCCCCCCAACGGCTTTGTAACGTAACAGTCTGACCTTTGCCCACAAGATTAATCTCGTAATTAGTTTATCTAATTAATGTAGCTCATTTCAAAGGTTAGCACAGTGTGGTATGTGTGTGTGTGTGCGCGTGTCCATCTTCATCTTACACACAGACTGAGAGCTTTTAATTAACAATATTAACCAGAGGCACACACCCTCGACTCACAGGTGACGAGTCGAATACATCTCAATAATGCTGGAACTGATGTATTAACTAATATTAAGTAACAATATGAGGAGTTTAGGAAAGAGAATAGGAGAAAAGAATTAAACTGAATGAAAAAAATCAAAAGAGAAAGAATAAATAATATACAAAAGTAAATGAGTTAGTGAATTAATTTTTACTAAATTAGTTGCTTAGATAAAAGAAAAGGAGAAGTAAATAAGGATAACTAACTAATTAAAGAAATAAATGGACAAGGAAGAGGAAAAAGATTGATGAAAGGCAAGTGAACATAAGAGAAAGAAAAAAAAAAAGAAGAAATTTAAATATTAGGGAATGATAAAGTAAAAGGTGTGGAAATAAAAGAAAGAAACAAAAGTGAACTTTTTCACAAAAGAGAAAAGAACAGAAAAGTTAAGAACAAAGGAAGAAAGAAAAGTTTAACATTGTAGAGTAGAGAAAAAGGAAGAAAAATGAAGAACAGAAAAAAAAATCAATAGATTAAAAAAAGAGGTAAACAAAAGAAAAGAGTGTAGAAAGTGTTAAGGAAAAAGAAGGTTTTATACATACACACACACACACACACACATATATATATATATAGGTTTTAGGAACCATAAGTCATTGTCCCTGGACAGTGCACTGGACAAGATTTCACAACATGCTCCAGGACTAATGATGAGGAAGGTAAGAGAGAAGCCAGCAGTCACTAGAAAAGAGTTGCAGGACGACCTGAAAGCAGCAGAAACAACAGTTCCACAGTGAACAATAAGCACCGAACCGCACTGCAATCATCTCCGTTCCTACACCTCACACAAAGTAAAATGCAATGATGTGCACGTAAAAGCCAAAATAACTGAAGAAGACCTTGCATGGCTTAATCAATCTACTTACTTGGATCCCAGTGAAGATTTATGGAGGAATGTCACAGCATCACCTTTGGGAATGAGGAATGGGCCAAAAATGAAGCACAATGCTGCAAAAGCTATTTTATAATTAGCTAATGTTGGTAATTAAGTAGTTACTTAGAATACTTATTTCCCCTTACTGTTTCCGAATAAGAACTTATTTTCAGAGGTAAAAAAATAACTGAATAAAGATGAACACAAAGTATAAAGTAGTTTAAAACTCATGACTGTGTGTTAACTTTTTAACTCATGACTGTGTGCTAGACCAAAAGCCTACCAGCTGCTTTCAGAGCGTATGATGATCATGATGAATTTAGCGTGGTGTGTTTCTAACCGGAGCCTCGTGGCGTTCACCCCAAACCAGCTCATTAAAAGAATAGTTTATAAAGAATGTGTCTGAGAGAAGATACACTGCTGTAGAGCTGGGAAAGTGGTTCTGAGTCACGCTGGCCCAATCAGCTCCTCGCTCGTCAAACTGTCTGAGTCATAAACCTGTCTTAAACTCACCGCCCTTTTCTCTTACTCCAGTTACAGAGAGACAGGAGAGAGAGAGACAGAGAGACAGGAGAGAGGATACTGCAGAGAGAGACAGGAGAGAGAGAGACAGAGAGACAGGAGAGAGGATACTGCAGAGACAGACAGGAGAGAGAGAGAAAGAGAGACACAGAGACAGAGAGACAGAGACAGGAGAGAGGATACTGCAGAGTCAGACAGGAGAGAGAGAGAGAGAGAGTGAGAGAGAGAGATACTAGAGAGGATACTGCAGAGAGAGACAGAGACAGGAGACAGGATACTGCAGAGAGAGACAGGAGAGAGAGAGAGACAGAGAGAGAGACAGAGAGATAGAGATACAAGAGAGGATACTGCAGAGACAGACAGGAGATAGAGACAGAGACAGAGACAGAGAGACAGAGACAGGAGAGAGGATACTGCAGAGAGAGACACAGAGACAGAGAGACAGAGACAGGAGAGAGGATACTGCAGAGAGAGACAGGAGAGAGAGAGACAGAGAGAGAGACAGAGAGATAGAGATACAAGAGAGGATACTGCAGAGACAGACAGGAGAGAGAGACAGAGACAGAGAGACAGAGACAGGAGAGAGGATACTGCAGAGAGAGACACAGAGACAGGAGAGAGGATACTGCAGAGAGAGACAGGAGAGAGAGAGAGAGATACTAGAGAGGATACTGCAGAGAGAGACAGAGACAGAGACAGGAGAGAGAGAGAGAGATACTAGAGAGGATACTGCAGAGAGAGACAGAGACAGAGACAGGAGAGAGGATACTGCAGAGACAGACAGGAGAGAGAGAGAGAGACAGAGACAGAGACAGGAGAGAGGATACTGCAGAGAGAGATAAAGGAGAGAAGGACAGGAGAGAGGTTTAAGAGAGATAAATACTGCAGAGAGAGAGAGAGATGGGAGAGAGAAAATCTATATGAAGGGATGGGGACAGTTTCCAAAATAAACATCACAGAATAGATTACTGTTCATAAAGAAAGGAGAGAGAGAGAGAGAGAGAGAGAGATGGAGAGAGAGAGGAAGAAAAGGAAGGGAAAAGAGAAAGGCAGAAAGGGAGAAAGGAACAGAGACAGGAAAAAAGATAAACATGAAAAGACAGAGACTGGAAAAAAGTGAGACAGAATAAGAGTGAGATAGGAATAGAAAGAGCCACAGAAAGATGGAGGAAAGAGTGAAACAGGAATTAAGAAAAAAGAAGAGAGAGTGAGAAAAAGTGAGACATAGAGGAAGAGAGACTGAGAGCATGAGACAGACAGAAAGAGAAAGTGAGAGAGGGACAGATTGACAGAAAGTGATAAAGTAAAAGACTGAGAGAGGAATAGAGAGAGACAGGAGGAGAGAGTGTGTGAGAGTGAGATAGACAGGAAGAGTAAGAAAGACAGTAAGAGTGAGAGAGAGTAAGAAAGACAGGAAGAGAAAGTGAGAGATTGACAGAGTGAAAGAAAGTGATAAAGGGAAAGAATGAGAGTGGAATTCAGAGAGACAGGAAAAGAAAGTGAATGAGAGTGAGACAGACAGGAAAAGAAAGTGAGAGAGAGTGAGACAGACAGGAAAAGAAAGTGTGAGAGAGTGAGACAGACAGGAAGGGAAAGTTAGAAGGAGTGAGACAGACAGTGAGAGAGAGTGAGACAGGGCGAGAAAATGAGAAAGAGTGAGACAGACAAGAAGGGAAAGTGAGAGAGAGTGAGACGGACAGTGAGAGAGAGTGAGACAGACAAGAAGGGGAAATGAGAGCGAGAGTGAGACAGGGCAAGAAAATGAGAAAGAGTGAGACAGACAGGAAGGGAAAGTTAGAAAGAGTGAGACAGACAGTGAGAGAGAGTGAGACAGATAGGAGGGAAAGTGAGAGAGAGTGAGACAGACAGGGTGAGAAAGTGAGAGAGAGTGAGACAGATTAGAAAGAGAAAGTGAATGAGAGTGAGACAGACAGGAAGAGAAAGTGAGAGAGAGTGAGACAGACAGGAAGATACAGTGAGAGAGAGTGAGACAGACAGTGAGAGAGAGTGAGACAGACAGGAGGGAAGTAAAAAGCTGTCAATCTTGCACTGCACTTTCATACTCCAGTCATGACACAGAGATGATATCTGTGCTCTCACTCTGACAAAGTGCATACAGCTCTCAGAGGTGTGATTCTGCTCTTCAGCGCACACACACACACACACACACACACACACACACACACACACGCACACACACACATACACACACATACACACACACACACATACACACACGCACAAGCCTCCCCGTCTGCTCAGGCCCAGACCAACTGTGGCGCGCTCACCTCATTACCAACTCAATGAATATCATTATGCTGAATCCTGCATAACACACACACACACACACACACACACTGCTGACACACACACACTGCTGACACACACATGTTGGGATTTTCTTTCCCAAATCCACTGCTTTTGTGTGTTTGTACCATATTTTGTCTGTATTCAACATTTCAGCATTACTCATGACATTTCAGCGTTACCGATGGGACATTTCAGCGTTACCGATGGGACATTTCAGCGTTACTGATGGGACATTTCAGCCTTACTCATGACATTTCAGTGTTACCGATGGGACATTTCAGCCTTACTCATGACATTTCAGTGTTACCGATGTGACATTTCAGCGTTACTGATGTTGTATTTCAGCGTTACTGATGGGACATTTCAGCATTACTGATGGGACATTTCAGCGTTACTGATGGGACATTTCATCGTTACTGAAGGGACATTTCAGCGTTACTGATGGGACATTTCAGCATTACTGATGGGACATTTCAGCGTTACTGATGGGACATTTCATCGTTACTGAAGGGACATTTCAGCGTTACTGAAGGGACATTTCAGAGTTACTAATGTTGTATTTCAGCGTTACTGATGGGACATTTCATCGTTACTGATGGGACATTTCAGCATTACTGATGGGACATTTCAGTGTTACTGATGGGACATTTCATCGTTACTGAAGGGACATTTCAGCGTTACTGATGGGACATTTCAGCGTTACTGATGGGACATTTCAGCGTTACTGATGGGACATTTCATCGTTACTGAAGGGACATTTCAGCGTTACTGATGGGACATTTCAGCGTTACTGAAGGGACATTTCAGCGTTACTGAAGGGACATTTCAGAGTTACTAATGTTGTATTTCAGCATTACTGATGGGACATTTCAGCGTTACTGATGGGACATTTCATCGTTACTGAAGGGACATTTCAGCGTTACCGATGGGACATTTCAGCGTTACCGATGGGACATTTCAGCGTTACCGATGGGACATTTCAGCGTTACTAATGTTGTATTTCAGCGTTACCGATGGGACATTTCAGCGTTACCGATGGGACATTTCAGCGTTACCGATGGGACATTTCAGCGTTACCGATGGGACATTTCAGCGTTACTAATGTTGTATTTCAGCGTTACTAATGTTGTATTTCAGTGTTACCGATGGGACATTTCAGTGTTACTGAAGGGACATTTCAGAGTTACTAATGTTGTATTTCAGCGTTACCGATGGGACATTTCAGCGTTACCGATGGGACATTTCAGCGTTACCGATGGGACATTTCAGCGTTACCAATGTTGTATTTCAGCGTTACCGATGGGACATTTTTCTGTTACAGATGGCAGTGGCATTACCAATATGACGAATGTAAAATGGTTTGTTATAGTCAGTATAAATAACTTGGCTCGTTAACTCTATCTACTTAAACAGTAATAAAGAAACGTCCAAGTAGGCAACATTGATTTATTTGCATGGGATTTTTAATATAGTAGCTGAGTAAAAGCTATAATTAAGCGTTTCAGGTATGGAAAAGTAGTTGCTTTTATTTCCTTTCAGCAACTTTTCCTTAATGTTGAATATTCATATTGCCTTTGAATATCCAGAGCAAAACACAACTAAACTGACAAAATAAGCAAATGTGACAAAATGAGTAAATGTGTAAAAACAAAACAGAAACACAATGACGGCAGAAATAAAATCTGGAAATTAGACAGCACAATAGAAACCCCAGAAACCCCCAAAATATACAACTTTTCCTAATGACACTTAATGTTTCTGCTAATGATACTGAGAGCTGTAATTGTGAGCAGGTGTCCTGAAAACAAAAACACATTTGAATATCATCACACATTTCTATCTTCTTCTCTTATTCTCTTATCTAATACCTTCAGCTGTGCTTCCTTTCAAGAAATATGCATTAAAGTAAATAAATCAAAGTAAATGGAAAAACAAAACAAGGAATGGTCTGTCAATTCAGTGAAAAAAATATATCTTTTAAATTATAGCCTCTTTTTCGTTTTAGGTTTTTTTCTCCGATGATGTTTTCAGCCCCTTCTTCCTGACTGAGGCAGTAAAATACAGCTACACTTTTATCCATGAGGTGTTACCATAAAAGCACACATCACATTTTATTTTCAGTTACTATCATTACTCATACCATCATGTCAACATGTCATAGTCTTCCCACTATGCATTGCTACAGGCCCTAACTTATCGCTAAGCAGCGATTTTTCTGCCTCGGCCTGAAGCCTGAGCCCTGCCTCGATAGCCGTGAGTAAAAATAGCTCGAGAGAATTGAACCCTGTGACCTGGAAGGAGATTTTTCTGGAACTTATTTTGCTCATTGAGCTTGATGCAAGCCGACAGTGCAGAAAATGGATGCGTGGAGGAAAATGCGTTGTGATAGGACCTCGCTAGGCCTGATTTTTAAATGAATTTTAAACATTAAAATAGAGCTTAGGCTAAATATTGAGGGTAGAAAAGAAATGCATTACGTTCTTTACTTTGAAACGGGCAATTTATAGAATATTAAGTAGATTTAATGTTTGCAGGCAAATTAAAGCAGCAGTATGTAACTTTTAGGGGATATGGGATTTGGTGACCCCTCTGACAGAAATGTATTACTGCAAGCATTTTTTTTTCAAATGGTGCTTAAGGTTGTAGTTTTAATCCATAATGACATGTAACCTTGAACTCATAAAAAATATATTATTATTTTAGACACCACAAAGGCAATGTTCGAAATTTTTTCTTTAGTCTAAGCACGGAAACAACTGTGATCAGTTAAAGGTGAAAGATGCAGTTGTAATGATTAAAGGGGTTTCTAGTCCTGTAACAATCATATAATTTTAAAGATCCCTTAAAGCAATGTAAAATAAGCTGTGAATGTTTAAACTTGGTGTGTTAAGTCCCACTTCTCTTTTATTCCACTGGTGTCACACTTAAAGGTGCATTGTGTATTTTTTAGTTTATAAGATAAATTACAGGAATTTTTACACTGACAAGCCTCTCCTATTCTCCCAAACTGTCTACATCTCTTCTTTGAAACTATGTCATGAGGCAGATTTTTTTGTTGTTTGGTTGTTTTGGGGGTTTTTTTGGTAAGGAATTAGGGGTGGAGATAATTTCAGTAGTGGAAAAATGTAAACAGAAACCTGAAACAAAACCAGATCCACATCCTTAGCATGGCAATATTGTGAATTCTCCCGAACATATGATTGGATTTATGGCTGTATACAGTGTCAGCAAATTAAGTCCAAAAATTACATCAATGTTTAGTTGATTAAGTCAATATTTAGGCGCTTTTCAGACATCAGCTTAAGCTTAAGTTTCTGAGCTCCATATTCAGATTATTAAAGTCAACTGCATGTAGTTAACACCTCCAAGGTTGCCAGATTTTTCTTGAGTAGAATAGTTTTTCAGTAGACCTTTGACCACTGCCTTTAAACACAAACACTTACCTTTAAGTCTGAAAAAATTAAGGATAGAAAATACAGTCTAATATTTTTTTCTTTGCTGTTAAATATAATAAAATGTAACATAAAAGCAAAAGATGAACTAAAAATTTTAACTAAAATATAACACATGATATACATATTATATGTATGTTGCTGCATGAATAGTCCTATTAGTAAGTATCACTGTTTAGTTTAACAAAATGGCTTCCACACTCATTATTCATCAGCTCATAGAATAGCACTTGATCCAGCACCTCCTATTATTTTGCATTTTATTTTATTTTTTATCAGGCTCCATCAGTTATCACAACTTAACAGTTAAGTCACTCAACTTAATGAAGCCATGAGATACTAAATCAAGGAAATGAAATCATGATGTGTGTGCAGCTTTATGCTAGCTTTGTAAATAACATATATAATCTATATGCCCATCTGTACGTTAGAGCTTTGTAGACTAACAGGAATACAAAACTTAATAGATTGCCAATGTAAACTGGATAAAATTGGAATAAGGTGATCTGACTTTCCTTTCCTGGTAAAAATGCGAGATACAGGACTCTGGATTAGCATTGTGAGTATGAAAGAAGTTTATAGATTGAAAAAGGGTTGTACCAGTTGTGAGAGTGTGAGAAATGAACGAACATTATATCTAAAATTAACATCATTACTATACTCACTTTAGATGACATTTAACTTGTTTCCCAAACAAAGTGTGGATTGAGTTTACAAATGGCCAGAAAGTGCTGATCGTATCTTTAACGGCGCATCCGAATACAGCAATTTCAGCGAGCTACGATTCCCGCAGGTGAAAAGAATACGAAGGTACATGGGGTACGCGGGAAGGCAGTGTAACAGTGCACAAAGAGAAAGAGAAAGATCAACAAAAAGGCCAAATGAATGAATGAATGAGAGATAGAAACAGCTTCGTCTCGCACTGTAGTATTCATGCTACACATGACAGACGGCATCAAAGGCTTTTTTTTGGCTCGACAGTGAATAGCGTTTGGAGGATGACACCTGCACTCAGGTGCACTCGCTATTCACCGAGGAGATGTCCTTTTATTTCCAGCACGAATATGCATCTCAAAAGCAGCATGCATGCATTTTGTTAGAACTGACGTCCATAAACACACACACACACAGTGGCATGGCCAAGCAAGGATTTCAAACCTGCACAGTTTCTTCCATCATCTAATACAAAAATACAAAATACAAAACTCTTGGTTATTATGCTAATTTTGCTCAGAAAGGCCCTGTGGGTTTTCACCAGGCTGAGATGAGTGGCAGGATGTTAATGAGAATCTACAGTGTGTCGTTTCTGTGAATACGCCGACGACAGCGGCATTGCTATTCTGCAGAGAGCAGCGCTCTCGGATTCACACTCACTCCAGCGCCTTTGTGTGTGGCTCGAGCTAAAAATAGAAAGCTGAGAAAAATGCAGTTCATCAGCAGGGCACACGCTCGGCCGCCGAGGAGCGACCAGACTTATTCAAATTAGCACATGTACTAGGTGTGTTCTGAAGGGATTCTATTTCAGTCCGTTTTCAGATTCTGATTGTGGTTTTTTTTTTCCTGCAGTGGGAGACAGAGAGACAGTTATTAACTCAGATGTCTGTAAGCTAAATCGTCAGGACACTGTGTTCCTGAACTGTGAGCCTCAACAACCACACACACACACACACACACTGCGGTGTCTACACTCTACAAAGTATTGCTAACTTGTTTCAGGGGAAAGTAGCTAAAAAATTACTAGAGTCATATGATGTCAGACTAATTTGCATATTCAATGAATAGCCATGATGATTTGCACGTCAAAACATTAAATAAAGAATTTATTTCACTAATCACTCCGTCTGAAACACAGGCCGCTTCACCACCACGTCTGAAACACGGCCCGTTTCACCACCACGTCTGAAACACGGCCCGCTTCACCACCAAGTCTGTAACACGGCCCGCTTCACCACTCCGTCTGAAACACGGCCCGCTTCACCACCAAGTCTGTAACACGGCCCGCTTCACCACTCCGTCTGAAACACGGCCCACTTCACCGACACGTCTGAAACACGGCCCGCTTCACAACTCCGTCTGAAACACGGCCCGCTTCACAACTCCGTCTAAAACACGGCCCGCTTCACAACTCCGTCTGAAACACGGCCCGCTTCACCACCACGTTTGAAACACAGCCCGCTTCACCGACACGTCTGAAACACGGCCCGCTTCACCGCTCCGTCTGAAACACGGTCCGCTTCACCACTCTGTCTGAAACACGACCCGCTTCACCACCACGTTTGAAACACGGCCCGCTTCACCACCACGTCTGAAACACGGCCCGCTTCACCGACACATCTGAAACACGGCCCGCTTCACCACCACGTCTGAAACACGACCCGCTTCACCGCTCCGTCTGAAACACGACCCGCTTCACCACTCTGTCTGAAACACGACCCGCTTCACCGACACATCTGAAGCACGGCCCGCTTCACCACCACGTCTGAAGCACGGCCCGCTTCACCACCACGTCTGAAACACGGCCCGCTTCACCACTGCATTCTTTTCATCATGGTCCCGTGTCTCCTCTTTGATCACTCCACACACCCAGATGATATTATCACATCTAAATCGAGGCTAGCCGGTATCTAACAGTGGAGTGAGCTGGGGATTGTGGGTAACAGACGCAGTCCGTCATCAGGGAGGTGGAAACATTCAGAGTAATTAATCAGAGATGAGTGAGAGAGCGGCATCGGCCCCTCGCTGCAATCTGCTCCACCACAACTTAGTGCCGCACACATGACCAAATTACACAGAGTCTCCACAGAAACCGCGGCTCGGGGCTACTCTCTCACCACACACACACACACACACAGCTAGGAGGGAGAAACGGCACATAAATACAGTCACACATTGACCTGATATCATGTTTTATTTCCCTTCTAGATTTAGATTTCCTGAAGAAATCACACAGGGTTCACAGGGAGCAAATTGGGAGAAAGTGATGCAAGAATGAAAGCAAGGAAAGAAAGAGATAGAAGGAGAGAGTGGGACAGAGAGAGAGAAAGACAGAAATATAGATAAAGATAAAAAGAGAACATTTAAAAATGGAAAAGAAATTAGTGAAAGAAAGAAAGAAAGAAAGAAAGAAAGAAAGAAATCAGCACTTATTTAAAAATCAGTAAAAATGCTGTTACTGAAACACAAAATGACTAGCAAGACTAAAACTACTTGAGTTAAACACAGAAATCTGAATGATTGAGTAAAAAAGGCTTATAATCATAGAAAAAATAATCTTTTTGAATAAGCATTATGATGATGATTATGATTATGATTATGATTATTTTAGAGCATTATTATTATATCTATTACATCATAGTTATCCTGCTGCTGGAATGACATCACCAATGACTTTACAGTGATATGTTTCCCTTAGTTAACCTTAATTTAAAAAAAAAAAAAAGTTAGTCCAGAAATTAATAGGCTTACTGTGTATCAAGTGAGAGAGAGGTGTTTTTTTATGAAAGAACTCCAAAGTTTCAACCAATAAATAAATAAGTAAAGAAATAAGTAAATAGGATTGGTCATATGACTGGCATTATCTTAACACTTTTTAGACCATTGCAATTTTAGAAATATATTCAAATATAGGCACAAATGGCAATCTTTGGGGTCCAAGCACCCTTCGCAAATATCGCTCTCAGTGGCCAGTTCTAGCCAAGTTACATAGAGCTAGAAAGGGACCATAAATGAAAATATGAATCAAGTTTTGTGACAATAACTCAATGGTAAGCAAGTGAAATGTTTCACATTTTACAGATTGGTCTCCACAATTCATTTTAGGGGAGAAAAATAATTTTAAAAAAAGATTTGAGCAAAAACAATAAGGTTACAGCACTTTGTGCTTGGACCCCTAATTATCATAATGTTAGGAAATAGCGCTGTCAATCAACCCACAATCTGTTTTCTCCATGATTCTGTAGCACAAAGTCCTGTTTTTGTGGTGTAGTCAACAAAACAAATAGAAAACAACATGACAGAAATGAAGAGAATGTAAATGTACACTTTTGTCTTGACAAATGTACTTCATCAGTATTTACGTATAAACATTACATATTCATATATTCATTTTGAATGTATCTTTAACACTAAACTCTTAAACTAACCCACTAAACACACAGTAAGGGTCCGTCTCAGTTTCCTGATCTCTTATTTACCCCTACCACACCATCTGTGTGTGTGTGTGTGTGTGTGTGTGTGCAGAAGGCATGACTTTCAGGAGACATCTGACTGTTTGAGTCTAAAAAAAAGGGTCTTTTGCGAATCTGAGTCATTGTCAGGTGTGAAGAGTGCACAGATGCTCCTTGTCTTGTGTTTTTCACTCAATGGAGTCGGTCTAACGTGTGATAATTAATCAGCGCGAGCTGCAGCGCTGACGTGTTTAAACAGAAAGCACACTCGTCACACGGGTTCGGCACAGAACGCTACGCTTAGGACGTAATTCAGTAAGAGCACAGAATGAAAGATAAAACATTAAACATTAGTGTGTTTGTGTAACCATAGACTCGAGGATGGTACACAAAAATACCAAAAAAATCTATTCTTTAATTACAATATTAATAAATAACTAATAGCTTTTGCATTATATAAAATAGCTAAATGCAGGGTTGCCAGGTCTGCACTACAAAAACAACTCCATGATCAGTAATAATTTATAAATTACTTCTTTTTGGCTTACAAAACATCAATATAATGAATATAATATATGCAAAATGTCCATATTAGTCCAAATCCGAGGGGAAACTTTGCATATCTGACCACCCTGACAGGATGTATTTAAAACTTTAAAAATTTTGTTTGGAGTTTGATTTCTCTGTTCTGGTTCTTCAGTCATCACTTTAAGGGAGAGCCTTAAAGTTTCTATGTAAAAGAACAAAATGTTGTTAGACAAGGAAAGGAAGGAAGGAAGAAAGGAAGGAAAGTGAAGTAGTGAAGCAAAGAAAGAACAGAGTGATCAGGGAAGGAAGGATGAAAGAAAGAAAAAGAAAACAATGAAAAAGAAATACAAATGATGAGAAAGAAAGAAAGAAAGACACAGTGCTTGTATTTGGAAATCTTTCTGAGGGAAATGTTGTACTGTAGGGTTCTACACAGAACCTTTCCCGTGTTAAGGGTTTTAACCGTTTTAAAGAAGGAAGGATGGTCCGATGTAGAACTCTACAACAGAGTGTTTCTCTGTGCTGTAGTGTATTTAATTACCTGACAATCAGGACCATAACTGCAGGATAACCGATAAATTCCAAAAATGTCCTCAATATACCACTTCACATATTTTACCTCATTTGATAGTGTGTGATTTGATGTGATTTCCTGAATTCTTTTAAACAAATAATAATTTTTTTTTTAAAAAATGCAAAAACATGGTGTCTCCAAACACATGGCTTAGTGGGTTAAGGACTTCTAGCCGTGTATGAATTTTTGGAATGAAATGAGGCCTGTTGTGTTAAAGCTCGAAGCTCTACCTGCTTTTAGCTCTAGCTATATTTATCCTCCGCCTTACCCAGTTTATTATCCAGTGCACTGTGTTATAGCTTCCTGTCCTGATTGAGAACCACAGGTTCTCTATTTATATCCCATAATCAGTCTCACCTGTGTGGTTTTCACACACAGATTCACTCATGCCCCACAAACTCTCTTTTTTTACCACCTTAAAACTGTAAAAATATGGCACATATGGAAAGAAAAAGTGACCATAGAAGAGTCTAACAAATTAGAGTCAAACACAAAGGAAAGAAAGAAAGAAAGACAAAATAGTAAAAGACAGAAAGAAACAACAGACAGAAAGAAAGAAAGCAAGAATGAAATGAATGAACAAGCAAAAAAACAAACACAAATAGGAAAGAAAGAAAGAAAGAAAACCATGTGTCTTCTATAAGTGATGCTACAGGGCCAGTTAAAAGAAAACCAAAATTGAAAAACAGCAGAACTTTGCAGATGAATATGTAGGGATATATAGAGATGAATATGTAGGGATGAATGGAGATGAATATGTAGGGATATACAGAGTGTAGGGATATATAGTGTGTAGGGATATATAGTGTGTAGGGATATACAGAGTGTAGGGATATACAGAGTGTAGGGATATATAGTGGGTAGGGATATATAGTGTGTAGGGATATACAGAGTGTAGGGATATATAGTGTGTAGGGATATACAGAGTGTAGGGATATATAGTGTGTAGGGATATACAGAGTGTAGGGATATACAGAGTGTAGGGATATATAGTGTGTAGGGATATATAGTGTGTAGGGATATACAGAGTGTAGGGATATACAGAGTGTAGGGATATATAGTGTGTAGGGATATACAGAGTGTAGGGATATATAGTGTGTAGGGATATACAGAGTGTAGAGATATATAGTGTGTAGGGATATACAGTGTGTAGGGATATACAGTGTTT
Source organism: Pangasianodon hypophthalmus (assembly GCF_027358585.1). NCBI lineage: Eukaryota > Metazoa > Chordata > Actinopteri > Siluriformes > Pangasiidae > Pangasianodon > Pangasianodon hypophthalmus. Next base: position 4,893,141 of record NC_069718.1, read on the forward strand.
AGGGATATATAGTGTGGAGGGATATACAGAGTGTAGAGATATACAGAGTGTAGGGATATATAGTGTGTAGGGATATACAGAGTGTAGGGATATACAGAGTGTAGGGATATATAGAGTGTAGGGATATACAGAGTGTAGGGATATATAGTGTGTAGGGATATACAGAGTGTAGGGATATATAGTGTGTAGGGATATACAGAGTGTAGGGATATACAGAGTGTAGGGATATACAGAGTGTAGGGATATATAGTGTGTATGGATATACAGTGTGTAGGGATATACAGTGTGTAGGGATATACAGAGTGTAGGGATATACAGTGTGTAGAGATATACAGAGTGTAGAGATATACAGAGTGTAGGGATATACAGAGTGTAGAGATATACAGAGTGTAGAGATATACAGAGTGTAGGGATATACAGAGTGTAGGGATATACAGAGTGTAGAGATATACAGAGTGTAGAGATATATAGAGTGTAGGGATATACAGAGTGTAGGGATATATAGTGTGTAGGGATATACAGAGTGTAGGGATATATAGTGTGTAGGGATATACAGAGTGTAGAGATATACAGAGTGTATGGATATATAGTGTGTAGGGATATACAGAGTGTAGGGATATATAGTGTGTAGGGATATACAGAGTGTAGGGATATACAGAGTGTAGAGATATACAGAGTGTAGAGATATATAGAGTGTAGGGATATACAGAGTGTAGGGATATATAGTGTGTAGGGATATACAGAGTGTAGGGATATATAGTGTGTAGGGATATATAGTGTGTAGGGATATACAGAGTGTAGGGATATACAGAGTGTAGAGATATACAGAGTGTATGGATATATAGTGTGTAGGGATATACAGAGTGTAGAGATATATAGTGTGTAGGGATATACAGAGTGTATGGATATATAGTGTGTAGGGATATACAGAGTGTAGGGATATATAGTGTGTAGGGATATACAGAGTGTAGGGATATACAGTGTGTAGGGATATACAGTGTGTAGGGATATACAGAGTGTAGGGATATACAGTGTGTAGGGATATACAGTGTGTAGGGATATACAGTGTGTAGGGATATACAGAGTGTAGGGATATACAGAGTGTAGAGATATACAGAGTGTAGAGATATATAGTGTGTAGGGATATACAGAGTGTAGAGATATACAGAGTGTAGAGATATATAGAGTGTAGGGATATACAGAGTGTAGGGATATACAGTGTGTAGGGATATATAGTGTGTAGGGATATACAGAGTGTAGGGATATATAGTGTGTAGGGATATACAGAGTGTAGAGATATACAGAGTGTATGGATATATAGTGTGTAGGGATATACAGAGTGTAGGGATATACAGAGTGTAGAGATATACAGAGTGTAGGGATATACAGAGTGTAGAGATATATAGAGTGTAGGGATATATAGAGTGTAGGGATATACAGAGTGTAGGGATATATAGTGTGTAGGGATATACAGAGTGTAGGGATATATAGTGTGTAGGGATATACAGAGTGTAGAGATATACAGAGTGTATGGATATATAGTGTGTAGGGATATACAGAGTGTAGGGATATATAGTGTGTAGGGATATACAGAGTGTAGGGATATACAGTGTGTAGAGATATACAGTGTGTAGAGATACACAGTGTGTAGGGATATACAGTGTGTAGGGATATACAGAGTGTAGGGATATACAGAGTGTAGGGATATATAGTGTGTAGGGATATACAGAGTGTAGGGATATATAGTGTGTAGGGAAATACAGAGTGTAGGGATATACAGTGTGTAGGGATATACAGTGTGTAGAGATACACAGTGTGTAGGGATATACAGTGTGTAGGGATATACAGAGTGTAGGGATATACAGAGTGTAGAGATATACAGAGTGTAGAGATATACAGTGTGTAGAGATATACAGAGTGTAGGGATATACAGAGTGTAGGGATATATAGTGTGTAGGGATATACAGAGTGTAGGGATATATAGTGTGTAGGGATATACAGAGTGTAGGGATATACAGAGTGTAGGGATATATAGTGTGTAGGGATATACAGAGTGTAGGGATATACAGAGTGTAGAGATATACAGAGTGTAGAGATATACAGAGTGTAGGGATATACAGAGTGTAGGGATATATAGTGTGTAGGGATATACAGAGTGTAGGGATATATAGTGTGTAGAGATATACAGAGTGTAGAGATATACAGAGTGTAGAGATATACAGAGTGTAGGGATATACAGAGTGTAGGGATATACAGAGTGTAGAGATATATAGTGTGTAGGGATATACAGAGTGTAGAGATATATAGAGTGTAGGGATATACAGAGTGTAGAGATATATAGTGTGTAGGGATATATAGTGTGTAGGGATATACAGAGTGTAGAGATATACAGAGTGTAGAGATATATAGTGTGTAGGGATATATAGTGTGTAGGGATATACAGAGTGTAGAGATATACAGAGTGTAGAGATATACAGAGTGTAGGGATATAGAGAGTGTAGGGATATATAGTGTGTAGGGATATACAGAGTGTAGGGATATACAGTGTGTAGGGATATATAGTGTGTAGGGATATATAGAGTGTAGAGATATATAGTGTGTAGGGATATATAGTGTGTAGGGATATACAGAGTGTAGAGATATACAGAGTGTAGGGATATAGAGAGTGTAGGGATATACAGAGTGTAGAGATATACAGAGTGTAGGGATATAGAGAGTGTAGGGATATACAGAGTGTAGAGATATATAGTGTGTAGGGATATACAGAGTGTAGGGATATATAGTGTGTAGGGATATACAGTGTGTAGGGATATACAGAGTGTAGGGATATACAGAGTGTAGGGATATATAGTGTGTAGGGATATACAGAGTGTAGAGATATATAGTGTGTAGGGATATACAGTGTGTAGGGATATACAGAGTGTAGGGATATACAGAGTGTAGGGATATACAGAGTGTAGGGATATACAGTGTGTAGAGATATATAGTGTGTAGGGATATACAGAGTGTAGAGATATATAGTGTGTAGAGATATATAGTGTGTAGGGATATACAGAGTGTAGGGATATACAGAGTGTAGGGATATACAGAGTGTAGGGATATACAGAGTGTAGAGATATACAGTGTGTAGAGATATATAGTGTGTAGGGATATACAGAGTGTAGAGATATACAGAGTGTAGGAATATACAGAGTGTAGGGATATACAGTGTGTAGGGATATACAGAGTGTAGAGATATATAGTGTGTAGAGATATACAGAGTGTAGGAATATATAGTGTGTAGGGATATACAGAGTGTAGGGATATACAGAGTGTAGAGATATACAGTGTGTAGGGATATACAGAGTGTAGAGATATATAGTGTGTAGAGATATATAGTGTGTAGGGATATATAGTGTGTAGGGATATATAGTGTGTAGAGATATATAGTGTGTAGAGATATATAGTGTGTAGGGATATACAGAGTGTAGAGATATATAGTGTGTAGGGATATACAGAGTGTAGAGATATATAGTGTGTAGGGATATGTAGTGTGTAGGGATATACAGAGTGTAGAGATATATAGTGTGTAGGGATATAAAGAGTGTAGAGATATACAGAGTGTAGAGATATATAGTGTGTAGAGATATACAGAGTGTAGAGATATATAGTGTGTAGGGATATATAGTGTGTAAGGATATACAGAGTGTAGAGATATACAGAGTGTAGGGATATACAGAGTGTAGGGATATACAGAGTGTAGAGATATATAGTGTGTAGAGATATGTAGTGTGTAGGGATATACAGTGTGTAGGGATATACAGAGTGTAGAGATATACAGAGTGTAGGGATATATAGTGTGTAGGGATATACAGAGTGTAGAGATATACAGTGTGTAGGGATATACAGTGTGTAGGGATATACAGAGTGTAGGGATATACAGTGTGTAGGGATATACAGTGTGTAGGGATATACAGAGTGTAGGGATATATAGTGTGTAGGGATATATAGTGTGTAGGGATATACAGAGTGTAGGGATATACAGTGTGTAGGGATATATAGTGTGTAGGGATATACAGAGTGTAGGGATATATAGTGTGTAGGGATATACAGTGTGTAGGGATATATAGTGTGTATGGATATACAGTGTGTAGGGATATACAGTGTGTAGGGATATACAGTGTGTAGGGATATACAGAGTGTAGGGATATATAGTGTGTAGGGATATATAGTGTGTAGGGATATATAGTGTGTATGGATATACAGTGTGTAGGGATATACAGAGTGTAGGGATATATAGTGTGTAGGGATATACAGAGTGTAGGGATATACAGTGTGTAGGGATATACAGTGTGTAGGGATATACAGAGTGTAGGGATATACAGAGTGTAGAGATATACAGAGTGTAGGGATATATAGTGTGTAGGGATATATAGTGTGTAGGGATATACAGTGTGTAGGGATATACAGTGTGTAGGGATATACAGAGTGTAGGGATATATAGTGTGTAGGGATATACAGTGTGTAGAGATATACAGAGTGTAGGGATATATAGTGTGTAGGGATATATAGTGTGTAGGGATATATAGTGTGTATGGATATACAGTGTGTAGGGATATACAGAGTGTAGGGATATATAGTGTGTAGGGATATACAGAGTGTAGGGATATACAGTGTGTAGGGATATACAGTGTGTAGGGATATACAGAGTGTAGGGATATACAGAGTGTAGAGATATACAGAGTGTAGGGATATATAGTGTGTAGGGATATATAGTGTGTAGGGATATACAGTGTGTAGGGATATACAGTGTGTAGGGATATACAGAGTGTAGGGATATATAGTGTGTAGGGATATACAGTGTGTAGAGATATACAGAGTGTAGGGATATACAGTGTGTAGAGATATACAGAGTGTAGGGATATATAGTGTGTAGGGATATATAGTGTGTATGGATATACAGTGTGTAGGGATATACAGTGTGTAGAGATATACAGAGTGTAGGGATATATAGTGTGTAGGGATATACAGTGTGTAGAGATATACAGAGTGTAGGGATATATAGTGTGTAGGGATATACAGTGTGTAGGGATATACAGTGTGTAGGGATATACAGAGTGTAGGGATATATAGTGTGTAGGGATATACAGTGTGTAGAGATATACAGAGTGTAGGGATATATAGTGTGTAGGGATATACAGTGTGTAGGGATATACAGTGTGTAGGGATATACAGTGTGTAGGGATATACAGAGTGTAGGGATATATAGTGTGTAGGGATATACAGAGTGTAGAGATATATAGAGTGTAGGGATATACAGAGTGTAGGGATATATAGTGTGTAGGGATATACAGAGTGTAGGGATATATAGTGTGTAGGGATATACAGAGTGTAGAGATATACAGAGTGTATGGATATATAGTGTGTAGGGATATACAGAGTGTAGGGATATATAGTGTGTAGGGATATACAGAGTGTAGGGATATACAGAGTGTAGAGATATACAGAGTGTAGAGATATATAGAGTGTAGGGATATACAGAGTGTAGGGATATATAGTGTCTAGGGATATACAGAGTGTAGGGATATATAGTGTGTAGGGATATATAGTGTGTAGGGATATACAGAGTGTAGGGATATACAGAGTGTAGAGATATACAGAGTGTATGGATATATAGTGTGTAGGGATATACAGAGTGTAGAGATATATAGTGTGTAGGGATATACAGAGTGTAGGGATATATAGTGTGTAGGGATATATAGAGTGTAGGGATATACAGTGTGTAGGGATATACAGAGTGTAGAGATATATAGTGTGTAGGGATATACAGAGTGTATGGATATATAGTGTGTAGGGATATACAGAGTGTAGGGATATATAGTGTGTAGGGATATACAGAGTGTAGGGATATACAGTGTGTAGGGATATACAGTGTGTAGGGATATACAGAGTGTAGGGATATACAGTGTGTAGGGATATACAGTGTGTAGGGATATACAGTGTGTAGGGATATACAGAGTGTAGGGATATACAGAGTGTAGAGATATACAGAGTGTAGAGATATATAGTGTGTAGGGATATACAGAGTGTAGAGATATACAGAGTGTAGAGATATATAGAGTGTAGGGATATACAGAGTGTAGGGATATACAGTGTGTAGGGATATATAGTGTGTAGGGATATACAGAGTGTAGGGATATATAGTGTGTAGGGATATACAGAGTGTAGAGATATACAGAGTGTATGGATATATAGTGTGTAGGGATATACAGAGTGTAGGGATATACAGAGTGTAGAGATATACAGAGTGTAGGGATATACAGAGTGTAGAGATATATAGAGTGTAGGGATATATAGAGTGTAGGGATATACAGAGTGTAGGGATATATAGTGTGTAGGGATATACAGAGTGTAGGGATATATAGTGTGTAGGGATATACAGAGTGTAGAGATATACAGAGTGTATGGATATACAGTGTGTAGGGATATACAGAGTGTAGGGATATACAGAGTGTAGGGATATATAGTGTGTAGGGATATACAGAGTGTAGGGATATACAGTGTGTAGAGATATACAGTGTGTAGAGATACACAGTGTGTAGGGATATACAGTGTGTAGGGATATACAGAGTGTAGGGATATACAGAGTGTAGGGATATATAGTGTGTAGGGATATACAGAGTGTAGGGATATATAGTGTGTAGGGATATACAGAGTGTAGGGATATACAGTGTGTAGGGATATACAGTGTGTAGAGATACACAGTGTGTAGGGATATACAGTGTGTAGGGATATACAGAGTGTAGGGATATACAGAGTGTAGAGATATACAGAGTGTAGAGATATACAGTGTGTAGAGATATACAGAGTGTAGGGATATACAGAGTGTAGGGATATATAGTGTGTAGGGATATACAGAGTGTAGGGATATATAGTGTGTAGGGATATACAGAGTGTAGGGATATACAGAGTGTAGGGATATATAGTGTGTAGGGATATACAGAGTGTAGGGATATACAGAGTGTAGAGATATACAGAGTGTAGAGATATACAGAGTGTAGGGATATACAGAGTGTAGGGATATATAGTGTGTAGGGATATACAGAGTGTAGGGATATATAGTGTGTAGAGATATACAGAGTGTAGAGATATACAGAGTGTAGAGATATACAGAGTGTAGGGATATACAGAGTGTAGGGATATACAGAGTGTAGAGATATATAGTGTGTAGGGATATACAGAGTGTAGAGATATATAGAGTGTAGGGATATACAGAGTGTAGAGATATATAGTGTGTAGGGATATATAGTGTGTAGGGATATACAGAGTGTAGAGATATACAGAGTGTAGAGATATATAGTGTGTAGGGATATATAGTGTGTAGGGATATACAGAGTGTAGAGATATACAGAGTGTAGAGATATACAGAGTGTAGGGATATAGAGAGTGTAGGGATATATAGTGTGTAGGGATATACAGAGTGTAGGGATATACAGTGTGTAGGGATATATAGTGTGTAGGGATATATAGAGTGTAGAGATATATAGTGTGTAGGGATATATAGTGTGTAGGGATATACAGAGTGTAGAGATATACAGAGTGTAGGGATATAGAGAGTGTAGGGATATACAGAGTGTAGAGATATACAGAGTGTAGGGATATAGAGAGTGTAGGGATATACAGAGTGTAGAGATATATAGTGTGTAGGGATATACAGAGTGTAGGGATATATAGTGTGTAGGGATATACAGTGTGTAGGGATATACAGAGTGTAGGGATATACAGAGTGTAGGGATATATAGTGTGTAGGGATATACAGAGTGTAGAGATATATAGTGTGTAGGGATATACAGTGTGTAGGGATATACAGAGTGTAGGGATATACAGAGTGTAGGGATATACAGAGTGTAGGGATATACAGTGTGTAGAGATATATAGTGTGTAGGGATATACAGAGTGTAGAGATATATAGTGTGTAGAGATATATAGTGTGTAGGGATATACAGAGTGTAGGGATATACAGAGTGTAGGGATATACAGAGTGTAGGGATATACAGAGTGTAGAGATATACAGTGTGTAGAGATATATAGTGTGTAGGGATATACAGAGTGTAGAGATATACAGAGTGTAGGAATATACAGAGTGTAGGGATATACAGTGTGTAGGGATATACAGAGTGTAGAGATATATAGTGTGTAGAGATATACAGAGTGTAGGAATATATAGTGTGTAGGGATATACAGAGTGTAGGGATATACAGAGTGTAGAGATATACAGTGTGTAGGGATATACAGAGTGTAGAGATATATAGTGTGTAGAGATATATAGTGTGTAGGGATATATAGTGTGTAGGGATATATAGTGTGTAGAGATATATAGTGTGTAGAGATATATAGTGTGTAGGGATATACAGAGTGTAGAGATATATAGTGTGTAGGGATATACAGAGTGTAGAGATATATAGTGTGTAGGGATATGTAGTGTGTAGGGATATACAGAGTGTAGAGATATATAGTGTGTAGGGATATAAAGAGTGTAGAGATATACAGAGTGTAGAGATATATAGTGTGTAGAGATATACAGAGTGTAGAGATATATAGTGTGTAGGGATATATAGTGTGTAAGGATATACAGAGTGTAGAGATATACAGAGTGTAGGGATATACAGAGTGTAGGGATATACAGAGTGTAGAGATATATAGTGTGTAGAGATATGTAGTGTGTAGGGATATACAGTGTGTAGGGATATACAGAGTGTAGAGATATACAGAGTGTAGGGATATATAGTGTGTAGGGATATACAGAGTGTAGAGATATACAGTGTGTAGGGATATACAGTGTGTAGGGATATACAGAGTGTAGGGATATACAGTGTGTAGGGATATACAGTGTGTAGGGATATACAGAGTGTAGGGATATATAGTGTGTAGGGATATATAGTGTGTAGGGATATACAGAGTGTAGGGATATACAGTGTGTAGGGATATATAGTGTGTAGGGATATACAGAGTGTAGGGATATATAGTGTGTAGGGATATACAGTGTGTAGGGATATATAGTGTGTATGGATATACAGTGTGTAGGGATATACAGTGTGTAGGGATATACAGTGTGTAGGGATATACAGAGTGTAGGGATATATAGTGTGTAGGGATATATAGTGTGTAGGGATATATAGTGTGTATGGATATACAGTGTGTAGGGATATACAGAGTGTAGGGATATATAGTGTGTAGGGATATACAGAGTGTAGGGATATACAGTGTGTAGGGATATACAGTGTGTAGGGATATACAGAGTGTAGGGATATACAGAGTGTAGAGATATACAGAGTGTAGGGATATATAGTGTGTAGGGATATACAGTGTGTAGGGATATACAGTGTGTAGGGATATACAGTGTGTAGGGATATACAGAGTGTAGGGATATATAGTGTGTAGGGATATACAGTGTGTAGAGATATACAGAGTGTAGGGATATATAGTGTGTAGGGATATATAGTGTGTAGGGATATATAGTGTGTATGGATATACAGTGTGTAGGGATATACAGAGTGTAGGGATATATAGTGTGTAGGGATATACAGAGTGTAGGGATATACAGTGTGTAGGGATATACAGTGTGTAGGGATATACAGAGTGTAGGGATATACAGAGTGTAGAGATATACAGAGTGTAGGGATATATAGTGTGTAGGGATATATAGTGTGTAGGGATATACAGTGTGTAGGGATATACAGTGTGTAGGGATATACAGAGTGTAGGGATATATAGTGTGTAGGGATATACAGTGTGTAGAGATATACAGAGTGTAGGGATATATAGTGTGTAGGGATATACAGTGTGTAGGGATATACAGTGTGTAGGGATATACAGTGTGTAGGGATATACAGAGTGTAGGGATATATAGTGTGTAGGGATATACAGAGTGTAGAGATATATAGAGTGTAGGGATATACAGAGTGTAGGGATATATAGTGTGTAGGGATATACAGAGTGTAGGGATATATAGTGTGTAGGGATATACAGAGTGTAGAGATATACAGAGTGTATGGATATATAGTGTGTAGGGATATACAGAGTGTAGGGATATATAGTGTGTAGGGATATACAGAGTGTAGGGATATACAGAGTGTAGAGATATACAGAGTGTAGAGATATATAGAGTGTAGGGATATACAGAGTGTAGGGATATATAGTGTGTAGGGATATACAGAGTGTAGGGATATATAGTGTGTAGGGATATACAGAGTGTAGGGATATACAGAGTGTAGAGATATACAGAGTGTATGGATATATAGTGTGTAGGGATATACAGAGTGTAGAGATATATAGTGTGTAGGGATATACAGAGTGTAGGGATATATAGTGTGTAGGGATATACAGAGTGTAGGGATATACAGTGTGTAGGGATATACAGAGTGTAGAGATATATAGTGTGTAGGGATATACAGAGTGTATGGATATATAGTGTGTAGGGATATACAGAGTGTAGGGATATATAGTGTGTAGGGATATACAGAGTGTAGGGATATACAGTGTGTAGGGATATACAGTGTGTAGGGATATACAGAGTGTAGGGATATACAGTGTGTAGGGATATACAGTGTGTAGGGATATACAGTGTGTAGGGATATACAGAGTGTAGGGATATACAGAGTGTAGAGATATACAGAGTGTAGAGATATATAGTGTGTAGGGATATACAGAGTGTAGAGATATACAGAGTGTAGAGATATATAGAGTGTAGGGATATACAGAGTGTAGGGATATACAGTGTGTAGGGATATATAGTGTGTAGGGATATACAGAGTGTAGGGATATATAGTGTGTAGGGATATACAGAGTGTAGAGATATACAGAGTGTATGGATATATAGTGTGTAGGGATATACAGAGTGTAGGGATATACAGAGTGTAGAGATATACAGAGTGTAGGGATATACAGAGTGTAGAGATATATAGAGTGTAGGGATATATAGAGTGTAGGGATATACAGAGTGTAGGGATATATAGTGTGTAGGGATATACAGAGTGTAGGGATATATAGTGTGTAGGGATATACAGAGTGTAGAGATATACAGAGTGTATGGATATACAGTGTGTAGGGATATACAGAGTGTAGGGATATACAGAGTGTAGGGATATATAGTGTGTAGGGATATACAGAGTGTAGGGATATACAGTGTGTAGAGATATACAGTGTGTAGAGATACACAGTGTGTAGGGATATACAGTGTGTAGGGATATACAGAGTGTAGGGATATACAGAGTGTAGGGATATATAGTGTGTAGGGATATACAGAGTGTAGGGATATATAGTGTGTAGGGATATACAGAGTGTAGGGATATACAGTGTGTAGGGATATACAGTGTGTAGAGATACACAGTGTGTAGGGATATACAGTGTGTAGGGATATACAGAGTGTAGGGATATACAGAGTGTAGAGATATACAGAGTGTAGAGATATACAGTGTGTAGAGATATACAGAGTGTAGGGATATACAGAGTGTAGGGATATATAGTGTGTAGGGATATACAGAGTGTAGGGATATATAGTGTGTAGGGATATACAGAGTGTAGGGATATACAGAGTGTAGGGATATATAGTGTGTAGGGATATACAGAGTGTAGGGATATACAGAGTGTAGAGATATACAGAGTGTAGAGATATACAGAGTGTAGGGATATACAGAGTGTAGGGATATATAGTGTGTAGGGATATACAGAGTGTAGGGATATATAGTGTGTAGAGATATACAGAGTGTAGAGATATACAGAGTGTAGAGATATACAGAGTGTAGGGATATACAGAGTGTAGGGATATACAGAGTGTAGAGATATATAGTGTGTAGGGATATACAGAGTGTAGAGATATATAGAGTGTAGGGATATACAGAGTGTAGAGATATATAGTGTGTAGGGATATATAGTGTGTAGGGATATACAGAGTGTAGAGATATACAGAGTGTAGAGATATATAGTGTGTAGGGATATATAGTGTGTAGGGATATACAGAGTGTAGAGATATACAGAGTGTAGAGATATACAGAGTGTAGGGATATAGAGAGTGTAGGGATATATAGTGTGTAGGGATATACAGAGTGTAGGGATATACAGTGTGTAGGGATATATAGTGTGTAGGGATATATAGAGTGTAGAGATATATAGTGTGTAGGGATATATAGTGTGTAGGGATATACAGAGTGTAGAGATATACAGAGTGTAGGGATATAGAGAGTGTAGGGATATACAGAGTGTAGAGATATACAGAGTGTAGGGATATAGAGAGTGTAGGGATATACAGAGTGTAGAGATATATAGTGTGTAGGGATATACAGAGTGTAGGGATATATAGTGTGTAGGGATATACAGTGTGTAGGGATATACAGAGTGTAGGGATATACAGAGTGTAGGGATATATAGTGTGTAGGGATATACAGAGTGTAGAGATATATAGTGTGTAGGGATATACAGTGTGTAGGGATATACAGAGTGTAGGGATATACAGAGTGTAGGGATATACAGAGTGTAGGGATATACAGTGTGTAGAGATATATAGTGTGTAGGGATATACAGAGTGTAGAGATATATAGTGTGTAGAGATATATAGTGTGTAGGGATATACAGAGTGTAGGGATATACAGAGTGTAGGGATATACAGAGTGTAGGGATATACAGAGTGTAGAGATATACAGTGTGTAGAGATATATAGTGTGTAGGGATATACAGAGTGTAGAGATATACAGAGTGTAGGAATATACAGAGTGTAGGGATATACAGTGTGTAGGGATATACAGAGTGTAGAGATATATAGTGTGTAGAGATATACAGAGTGTAGGAATATATAGTGTGTAGGGATATACAGAGTGTAGGGATATACAGAGTGTAGAGATATACAGTGTGTAGGGATATACAGAGTGTAGAGATATATAGTGTGTAGAGATATATAGTGTGTAGGGATATATAGTGTGTAGGGATATATAGTGTGTAGAGATATATAGTGTGTAGAGATATATAGTGTGTAGGGATATACAGAGTGTAGAGATATATAGTGTGTAGGGATATACAGAGTGTAGAGATATATAGTGTGTAGGGATATGTAGTGTGTAGGGATATACAGAGTGTAGAGATATATAGTGTGTAGGGATATAAAGAGTGTAGAGATATACAGAGTGTAGAGATATATAGTGTGTAGAGATATACAGAGTGTAGAGATATATAGTGTGTAGGGATATATAGTGTGTAAGGATATACAGAGTGTAGAGATATACAGAGTGTAGGGATATACAGAGTGTAGGGATATACAGAGTGTAGAGATATATAGTGTGTAGAGATATGTAGTGTGTAGGGATATACAGTGTGTAGGGATATACAGAGTGTAGAGATATACAGAGTGTAGGGATATATAGTGTGTAGGGATATACAGAGTGTAGAGATATACAGTGTGTAGGGATATACAGTGTGTAGGGATATACAGAGTGTAGGGATATACAGTGTGTAGGGATATACAGTGTGTAGGGATATACAGAGTGTAGGGATATATAGTGTGTAGGGATATATAGTGTGTAGGGATATACAGAGTGTAGGGATATACAGTGTGTAGGGATATATAGTGTGTAGGGATATACAGAGTGTAGGGATATATAGTGTGTAGGGATATACAGTGTGTAGGGATATATAGTGTGTATGGATATACAGTGTGTAGGGATATACAGTGTGTAGGGATATACAGTGTGTAGGGATATACAGAGTGTAGGGATATATAGTGTGTAGGGATATATAGTGTGTATGGATATACAGTGTGTAGGGATATACAGAGTGTAGGGATATATAGTGTGTAGGGATATACAGAGTGTAGGGATATACAGTGTGTAGGGATATACAGTGTGTAGGGATATACAGAGTGTAGGGATATACAGAGTGTAGAGATATACAGAGTGTAGGGATATATAGTGTGTAGGGATATATAGTGTGTATGGATATACAGTGTGTAGGGATATACAGTGTGTAGAGATATACAGAGTGTAGAGATATACAGAGTGTAGAGATATACAGAGTGTAGGGATATACAGAGTGTAGGGATATACAGAGTGTAGAGATATATAGTGTGTAGGGATATACAGAGTGTAGAGATATATAGAGTGTAGGGATATACAGAGTGTAGAGATATATAGTGTGTAGGGATATATAGTGTGTAGGGATATACAGAGTGTAGAGATATACAGAGTGTAGAGATATATAGTGTGTAGGGATATATAGTGTGTAGGGATATACAGAGTGTAGAGATATACAGAGTGTAGAGATATACAGAGTGTAGGGATATAGAGAGTGTAGGGATATATAGTGTGTAGGGATATACAGAGTGTAGGGATATACAGTGTGTAGGGATATATAGTGTGTAGGGATATATAGAGTGTAGAGATATATAGTGTGTAGGGATATATAGTGTGTAGGGATATACAGAGTGTAGAGATATACAGAGTGTAGGGATATAGAGAGTGTAGGGATATACAGAGTGTAGAGATATACAGAGTGTAGGGATATAGAGAGTGTAGGGATATACAGAGTGTAGAGATATATAGTGTGTAGGGATATACAGAGTGTAGGGATATATAGTGTGTAGGGATATACAGTGTGTAGGGATATACAGAGTGTAGGGATATACAGAGTGTAGGGATATATAGTGTGTAGGGATATACAGAGTGTAGAGATATATAGTGTGTAGGGATATACAGTGTGTAGGGATATACAGAGTGTAGGGATATACAGAGTGTAGGGATATACAGAGTGTAGGGATATACAGTGTGTAGAGATATATAGTGTGTAGGGATATACAGAGTGTAGAGATATATAGTGTGTAGAGATATATAGTGTGTAGGGATATACAGAGTGTAGGGATATACAGAGTGTAGGGATATACAGAGTGTAGGGATATACAGAGTGTAGAGATATACAGTGTGTAGAGATATATAGTGTGTAGGGATATACAGAGTGTAGAGATATACAGAGTGTAGGAATATACAGAGTGTAGGGATATACAGTGTGTAGGGATATACAGAGTGTAGAGATATATAGTGTGTAGAGATATACAGAGTGTAGGAATATATAGTGTGTAGGGATATACAGAGTGTAGGGATATACAGAGTGTAGAGATATACAGTGTGTAGGGATATACAGAGTGTAGAGATATATAGTGTGTAGAGATATATAGTGTGTAGGGATATATAGTGTGTAGGGATATATAGTGTGTAGAGATATATAGTGTGTAGAGATATATAGTGTGTAGGGATATACAGAGTGTAGAGATATATAGTGTGTAGGGATATACAGAGTGTAGAGATATATAGTGTGTAGGGATATGTAGTGTGTAGGGATATACAGAGTGTAGAGATATATAGTGTGTAGGGATATAAAGAGTGTAGAGATATACAGAGTGTAGAGATATATAGTGTGTAGAGATATACAGAGTGTAGAGATATATAGTGTGTAGGGATATATAGTGTGTAAGGATATACAGAGTGTAGAGATATACAGAGTGTAGGGATATACAGAGTGTAGGGATATACAGAGTGTAGAGATATATAGTGTGTAGAGATATGTAGTGTGTAGGGATATACAGTGTGTAGGGATATACAGAGTGTAGAGATATACAGAGTGTAGGGATATATAGTGTGTAGGGATATACAGAGTGTAGAGATATACAGTGTGTAGGGATATACAGTGTGTAGGGATATACAGAGTGTAGGGATATACAGTGTGTAGGGATATACAGTGTGTAGGGATATACAGAGTGTAGGGATATATAGTGTGTAGGGATATATAGTGTGTAGGGATATACAGAGTGTAGGGATATACAGTGTGTAGGGATATATAGTGTGTAGGGATATACAGAGTGTAGGGATATATAGTGTGTAGGGATATACAGTGTGTAGGGATATATAGTGTGTATGGATATATAGTGTGTAGGGATATACAGTGTGTAGGGATATACAGTGTGTAGGGATATACAGAGTGTAGGGATATATAGTGTGTAGGGATATACAGTGTGTAGGGATATACAGAGTGTAGGGATATATAGTGTGTAGGGATATACAGTGTGTAGAGATATACAGAGTGTAGGGATATATAGTGTGTAGGGATATATAGTGTGTAGGGATATATAGTGTGTATGGATATACAGTGTGTAGGGATATACAGAGTGTAGGGATATATAGTGTGTAGGGATATACAGAGTGTAGGGATATACAGTGTGTAGGGATATACAGTGTGTAGGGATATACAGAGTGTAGGGATATACAGAGTGTAGAGATATACAGAGTGTAGGGATATATAGTGTGTAGGGATATATAGTGTGTAGGGATATACAGTGTGTAGGGATATACAGTGTGTAGGGATATACAGAGTGTAGGGATATATAGTGTGTAGGGATATACAGTGTGTAGAGATATACAGAGTGTAGGGATATATAGTGTGTAGGGATATATAGTGTGTAGGGATATATAGTGTGTATGGATATACAGTGTGTAGGGATATACAGAGTGTAGGGATATATAGTGTGTAGGGATATACAGAGTGTAGGGATATACAGTGTGTAGGGATATACAGTGTGTAGGGATATACAGAGTGTAGGGATATACAGAGTGTAGAGATATACAGAGTGTAGGGATATATAGTGTGTAGGGATATATAGTGTGTAGGGATATACAGTGTGTAGGGATATACAGTGTGTAGGGATATACAGAGTGTAGGGATATATAGTGTGTAGGGATATACAGTGTGTAGAGATATACAGAGTGTAGGGATATACAGTGTGTAGAGATATACAGAGTGTAGGGATATATAGTGTGTAGGGATATATAGTGTGTATGGATATACAGTGTGTAGGGATATACAGTGTGTAGAGATATACAGAGTGTAGGGATATATAGTGTGTAGGGATATACAGTGTGTAGAGATATACAGAGTGTAGGGATATATAGTGTGTAGGGATATACAGTGTGTAGGGATATACAGTGTGTAGGGATATACAGAGTGTAGGGATATATAGTGTGTAGGGATATACAGTGTGTAGAGATATACAGAGTGTAGGGATATATAGTGTGTAGGGATATACAGTGTGTAGGGATATACAGTGTGTAGGGATATACAGAGTGTAGGGATATATAGTGTGTAGGGATATACAGTGTGTAGAGATATACAGAGTGTAGGGATATATAGTGTGTAGGGATATATAGTGTGTATGGATATACAGTGTGTAGGGATATACCGTGTGTAGGGATATATAGTGTGTAGGGATATACAGAGTGTAGGGATATATAGTGTGTAGGGATATATAGTGTGTAGGGATATACAGTGTGTAGGGATATACAGTGTGTAGGGATATACAGTGTGTAGGGATATACAGTGTGTAGAGATATACAGAGTGTAGGGATATATAGTGTGTAGGGATATACAGAGTGTAGGGATATACAGTGTGTAGGGATATACAGTGTGTAGGGATATACAGAGTGTAGAGATATACAGAGTGTAGGGATATATATTGTGTAGGGATATATAGTGTGTATGGATATACAGAGTGTAGGGATATACAGTGTGTAGGGATATATAGTGTGTATGGATATATAGTGTGTAGGGATATACAGTGTGTAGGGATATACAGAGTGTTCTAGGTTTTTGTTCTAGCCCAGTAAGGGAGTACTTGTAAGTTGTTCTATAGCTAAAAAAGTTTGAGAAGCACTGGTCTAGATGCAGTTAAAGCCAAACTCTGACCATTTTCCTCTCCCACAATATAAAATAATCATGAGTCTCTATTTTGTGCTGTGTTTTCTGCTAGCATCATGAATATGAAATAAACTCCATTCTAATGCATGATTAATGAGGGTTAAAATTGCATATAGGAGTGCGGCTCATTCACCAAGTCACATATTATGAATATGGATATTACATGTTGATAATATATTATAAAAGCTCCATTATTGCCCCCTCAATATCACGCTGCTCTACATAAAGCAAACATCATACGGGAAATAAAGCAAAGCAAACATCATCACGGAGATGAGCACGATGGGGGAAATGTAACAAATTCAGCCTCATAAAAACCACTAAACCCAACGTGTCTGTTTCCAGATCAGAGTTTTATGCCCATATGCGATGGCTGTGACGTCCATGACCACACAGGAGGGTTTGTATGAGGACAGGCGTCGTGGATACTCGCCTCTTTATCTGCACAGCCATAAAGTGTGTGTTTAACAGAGCAGCTGTAATAAGCTTTCTGTGAATGCTGTGGGACAGGAAAAGCAGTGCTCACCTTAAAAAAAGACCTCACAGCATGTGGATTTACACAGCTCATGACTGACAAATGACATTTAATTTGAGATTTTTTTTCGATTTTATGCAAATTAACTATAATTTAGCTAAATAATAAAACTAAATAAAAAATAAATCTAAATAAAGATTAATTCTGGTCTGATCAGGAATACACATTATTGTATTTAGTGAAGTTGATGTTTTCGAATTTTGTTCAGTTTCATACAAATAAGGTAATAAGAATAGTAAAAGTGCTAACCCCGCCCCTAAACCATAACCCCGCCTCCTTATACTTTTTTGTAACTTTTTTATACGATACACAGTTTTTAATGCAGATTGTTATATATTTACACATCTAATGCAATGCTGATGATATGGGATGTCCAACGTGACCAATTCTTTAATCTCCATGATGCCTGACCTGTATGAAATAAATAAGAAAGAAAAGGAAATTGTGTAAACAAGAGTAGAATGAAGGAAGGAAGAAAGGATGAAGGAAGTAAGCAAAGGAGAGGAATGATAAGAAGGAAGATAAGAAGAGAAATCCAGAAAGGAAGGTAGGAAATCGACCAGGATAGGAAAGATAGATTGTCCATTTTTTATCATCTGGGAAACCCTGAAAGGTTCTATATAGCACCTTACATCCATACAAGTGTTTCCTTTTCAGAAATTATTCCAAGTAGGACCTTGTTAGGAGGCTAAGAACTTGTCATTATCCAGTGAAGCCTTAAAGAAAGAAAGACAATAATGTGCAACAATATGGAGTTTGTATCACACACTTTCCCACTTAATACATACAGTACACTCCTCAAGGGTTCTGTTAGTTCTTTAAAAAAAAAAAAAAAACTTTAAGGATTTCTCCAAGGGACATCTAAAGAAAGGGGTTATTAAATGGTTCTTTAAGGGTTCATTGGGTAATTAAGAATTTTTTAATTAAAAAAAAAAAAGAGGGGGGTTCTGAAAGAAAAACATTTGAAGGGTTACACATAGAACCTTTAAGGGACAAGTGAAGACCATATAATTCTTAATATTATATTCTTTATATAAGTGCATAGGAAGGAACGAAGGAACAGAGGAAGAAGGACTTGATGGATGGAAAGGAGGAAAGAAAGAGGAAGGAAGGTAGGAGATGGAAAATGCAAAGAAGAGAAAAAGACACCAGGGAAAAAGAAGAACAATTATGGAAGGAAGCAAGGAATGAAAATACTCTCATAATTTCTGTTTCTGGTTGTGTTTAGTTCCTATTCAATAGGATTTGGTGAAAAAAAAAAAGACTCAGAACCTTGCTCTCATCTTTTTCTCTGGTTTTATTACACTAGATACTGGAAAGAGTAAACAAAATGGCATGTAATATTGATAGCATTAACTATGGACTTTCTAGCTCCATGGAAATGATAGTCAGTGGCCTAACTGTAAATGAAAAAAAAAGTCAGGAGTGAGTGTGTGTTCCAACAACAGAGGGCTTGGCGGATTTTTAGCTTAGCAAACAGCCTGATTAGCTAATGTTAACAACTTTCCCTAAAATCTATTTCACAGAAAGTAAGAAGTAAGCTTTATAGCCCTGTTATGAGTCAAAAAAGCTGAAAGATGATTGGTTGATAGCCATGTTTATTTAAATAACCCAGTCATCATTAGACATAAAAGTTCACCGTAATCAGACTTCTAGATACTGCTTAGACCCCTAATAAGAAAAAACTAAACAAAAACACTAGTTTTCCATCACCTTCAGTGCTTGGATGCCTAATAATAAAAAATAATAAATACAGCTGCAAACAGCGATCTCTGGGGTCCAAGCACTTTTTGTAATAGTGTTCCAGTGGTTACACAGCACACTAAAGAGACCATAGATTAACATACATTCAGTTTCATGATGGTCGCTCAGTGCTAACACTGTGAAACACCTGCTGAAACCTGATTGGCTGATGACACTATGTTTTTTACTAATGTAGCAGGAGGGGTGCCATTATTTTTTGAACCAGGGAAAGATTGCAACTGCATAATTCCTCCCTCAAACGGAGCGCTGAGCTCCCTAACAACCACACAAAGCTCAACAAGTGGGTTTGTTTGGAGGGATGTGAACCAGGGTTTAATACATAAATCTTTCTTTCCATAAAGTTACCATGGCAACAATCAATAATGCCACCAGTAATTCCACATATGAGCAGATCTGTTGTGTAAACTCAGCACTAATCCTGACACACAGACACTGACGATGGTTTCAATTAGTCCTGATTGAGGCGTTAAACAGAAACGCAGTGACCTAGAGCCGAGTAAACAGAGGTTAGGAAAAGTTATTAGCTCGGCTGTCAAGTCGTGTTTGCACACAAAACATGGATGGAAATGATCCCATGAGCCATAATACGCTGATGTGTAAACGAGGTTCACATCTTAATTACAGCGAATAAAACTAATCACACGACAAAGCAAAGACGAGGAAGACCTGATAACAGGAGCAGGAGGAGACGTTTTCAGCTTCTGCCATAAACACCTTTAACAGGTGCAGAGGGTATGTACAGCAATCAAGAAAGAAAGAAAGAAAGAAAGAACAAGAAAGGGAAAGAAAAGGAGAAAGAGAGAGTGTGTACAAAGAAGGAATGAAAAACAAGTATCAAGTAAAAAGTATAGAGAAACAGAAAGAAGTAAAGAAGGATGGGAAAAAAAGAGGAAGGAGGGAAAAGATAGGAAGAAATAAAAGCAAGAAAGAAATGAGGAGAGATGAAATGAGGAAGAAGAGTAATGGAAAAGAAAAAGGAAAACAAGGAAAGGAAAAGAGGGCACGTAAAAAGACAGGAAAGAAAGAAAGAAAGAACAAGGAAGGGAAAGAAAAGGAGGAAGAGAGTGTGTACAAAGAAGGAATGAAAAATGAGTATGGAGTAAAAAGTATAGAGAAGCATAAAGAAGTAAAGGAGGATGGAAAGAAAAGAGGAAGGAGAGAAAAGACAGGAAGAAATAAAAGCAAGAGGAAATTAGGAAGAAGAGTAATGGAAAAGAAAAAGGAAAATAAGGAAAGGAAAAGAGGACGTAAAAAGACAGGATCAAAAGAAAGAAAGAAAGAAAGAAAGAAGAGTGGGGGAAACAAAGATGAAAAAGGATGGAATTAGCAAAGGAAATAAGTAAAGAAGGGTGGGAGGAAGAGGGGAAGGACAAAAAGAGAGATGAAAGGAAGAATGAAACAAGGAGGAAGGAAGAAAGGAAGACGGAAAAGCAGGGGAGAGGAAAGAAAGAAGTGAGGAAACAAGCAATGCAGAGGAATGAGAATAATGAAGAGAAAAAAAGAAGGAATAAGGAAAAAGGTGAGAAAGAAAGAAAGAAGACATATAGAGTGAGGAAAGAAAAATAAGAAGGGAATAAAAATTAATAAGAAGGGAAGACAGGTGGAAAAAAGTTTGGACATTACAAAGGAAGGAAGGAAGGAAGGAAGGAAGAAGGACAGTAACTCAGCTTCCTCACACCACACCACTGTTGATTATTTTCCTGCAGCAGTACCACACACACTGTTTTACGTCTTAGCTCACATACTCAGTGTGTTGATTTTTGCTGAGAACATTAAAACATTCAATCACTGAGCTTCCAGAACATTCTCCTCAGATACACCGTCTCATTATTAATCCCCAAATGTCCGATCTACATTTTACTTCTAATTTGCATTCGCTGTGTTATGTCACACTCGCTTGGGGCGTCGGCTTATTAGCAAAATCTGAACTGTGATGGCTGAGTGATAGCTCCGCCCCTTGCACTACGGAGTGTATAGAGCAGTCGAGTCTAATTACACTAGTCGTCATGTTTTCTGTCTGTCCTTCAGTTTTAGAGGCAGATGATGAGTCAGCAGATCTCAGTACTAAGCACCTCAGCTGACTTTACACACTCTAATCTGTCCACACTGAGTGTTTCAGAGAGACTCGGCTTCAGAAGTGCTGAATCAGCTCTGAGCTCATATCTGTAATGTCTCTGTGTCCATGACAGCTTTACTCTAATGTCTCTGTGTCCACATCATAGCTTTGCTCTAATGTCTCTGTGTCCAATCGGTGCTTTACTCTAATGTCTCTGTGTCCATGCCAACTTTACTCTAACATCTCTGTGTCCACATCAGGGCTTTGCTCTAATGTCTCTGTGTCCATGCCAGCTTTACTCTAATGTCTCTGTGTTCACATCAGGGCTTTACTCTAATGTCTCTGTGTTCACATCAGTGCTTTGCTCTAATGTCTCTGTGCCCAATCGGTGCTTTACTGTAACGTCTCTGTGCCCACATCAGCGCTTGACTCTAAAGTCCCTGTATCCACGTCAGTGCTTTACTTTAATGTCTCAGTGTCCACAACAATTCTTTATTCAAACGTCTCTGTGTCCACATCACCACTTTACTCTAATGTCTCTGTGTCCACATCAGTGCTTTACGCGAACATCTCTGTGTCCACATCAGTGCTTTACGCGAACATCTCTGTGTCCACATCAGTGCTTTACTCTAATGTCTCTGTGTCCACATCAGTGCTTTACGCGAACATCTCTGTGTCCACATCAGTGCTTTACTCAAACATCTCTGTGTCCACATCAGTGCTTTACTCTAATGTCTCTGTGTCCACATCAGTGCTTTACTCAAACATCTCCGTGTCCACATCAGTGCTTTACTCGAACATCTGTGTCCACATCAGTGCTTTACTCGAACATCTCTGTGTCCACATCAGTGCTTTACTCCAATGTCTCTGTGTCCACATCAGAGCTTTACACTAACATGTCTGTGTCCACATCAGCACTTTACTCTAACATATTTGTGTCCACATCAGTGATTTACTCTAATGTCTCTGTCCACATCAACACTTTAAACTAACGTCTCTGTGTCCACATCAGTGCTTTACTCTAACGACTGTGTGTCCACATCAGTGCCTTACTCTAATGTCTCTGTGTCAACATGAGCACTTTAAACTAATGTCTCTGTGTCCACATCAGTGCTTTACTTTAATTTCTCAGTGTCCACATCACTGCTTTATTCAAACGTCTCTGTGTCCACATCAGTGCTTTACTCTAATGTCTCTGTGTCCACATCAGTGCTTTACTCGAACATCTCTGTGTCCACGTCAGTGTTTTATTTAATGTCTCTGTCCACATCAGCACTTTAGTCTAACATATTTGTGTCCACATTAGTGATTTACTCTAATGTCTGCATCCACATCAGCACTTTACACTAACATCCCAGTGTCCACATTAGCGCTTTACTCTAATGTCTCTGTGTCCACATCAGTGCTTTACTCTAACGACTGTATCCCCACATCAGCGCTTTTCTTTAACATCTCTGTTTCTACATCCCTGCTTTACTCTACCATCTCTGTGTTCATGCCAGAGCCTTGCTTTAAAATCTGTGTTCTCTAACTTCTCTGCGTCCACATCAGTGCTTTACTCTAACGTCTCTGTGTCCATGTCAGCACTTTACTCTAACGTCTGTGTCCACATCAGCACTTTAGTCTACAGTCTTTGTGTCGACATCACTGCTTTACTCTAACGTCTCTGTGTCCATGTCAGCACTTTACTCTAACGTCTGTGTCCACATCAGCACTTTAGTCTACAGTCTTTGTGTCGACATCACTGCTTTACTCTAACGTCTCTGTGTCCACGTCAGCACTTTACTCTACAGTCTCTGTGTCCACATCACTGCTTTACTCTAACGTCTCTGTGTCCACGTCAGCACTTTACTCTACAGTCTCTGTGTCCACATCACTGCTTTACTCTAACGTCTCTGTGTCCATGTCAGCACTTTACTCTAACGTCTGTGTCCACATCAGCACTTTAGTCTACAGTCTTTGTGTCGACATCACTGCTTTACTCTAACGTCTCTGTGTCCACGTCAGCACTTTACTCTACAGTCTCTGTGTCCACATCACTGCTTTACTCTAACGTCTCTGTGTCCACGTCAGCACTTTACTCTACAGTCTCTGTGTCCACATCAGTGCTTTACTCTAACGTCTCTGTGTCCATGTCAGCACTTTAGTCTACAGTCTTTGTGTCCACATCACTGCTTTACTCTAATGTCTCTGTGTCGACATCAGAGCTTTACTCTACCGTCTCTGTGTTCATGCCAGCTTTTCGTGAATGTCTCTGTGTTCATGCCAGAGCCTTGCTTTAAAATCTCTGTGTTCTCTAACTTCTCTGTGTCCACATCAGTGCTTTACTCGAACATCTCTGTGTCCATGTAAGCACTTTACTCTAACGTCTCTGTGTCCACATCACTGCTTTACTCTAACGTCTCTGTGTCCACATCACTGCTTTACTCTAACGTCTCTGTGTCCACATCAGCACTTTAGTCTACAGTCTTTGTGTCCACATCACTGCTTTACTCTACAGTCTCTGTGTCCACATCAGAGCTTTACTCTAACGTCTCGGTGTCCATGCCAGCTTTACTTTAACATCTCTGTGTCTACATCAGCACTTTGCTTTAACATCTTTGTGTCCACATCCGTTCTTTACTCTAACATCTCTGTGTTCTTGCCAACTTTACTTTAATGTCTCTGTGCTCATGCCAGAGCCTTGCTTTAAAATCTCTGTGTTCTCTAACTTCTCTGCGTCCACATCAGTGCTTTACTCTAACGTCTATGTGTCCATGTAAGCACTTTACTCTAACGTCTATGTGTCCACGTCAGCACTTTACTCTAATGACTCGGTGTCCATGCCAGCTTTACTTTAACATCTCTGTGTCCACATCAGCACTTTGCTTTAACATCTTTGTGTCCACATCAGTGCTTTACTCTAATGTCTCTTTGTCCACGTCAGCACTTTACTCTAATGTCTCTGTGTCCACATCAGAGCTTTACTCTACCATCTCTGTGTTCATGCCAGCTTTTCGTTAATGTCTCTGTGTTCATGCCAGAGCCTTGCTTTAAAATCTCTGTGTTCTCTAACTTCTCTGCGTCCACATCAGTGCTTTACTCTAACGTCTCTGTGTCCATGTAAGCACTTTACTCTACAGTCTCTGTGTCCACATCAGAGCTTTACTCTAACGTCTCGGTGTCCATGCCAGCTTTACTTTAACATCTCTGTGTCCACATCAGCACTTTGCTTTAACATCTTTGCGTCCACATCCGTGCTTTACTCTAACATCTCTGTGTTCTTGCCAACTTTACTTTAACGTCTCTGTGCTCATGCCAGAGCCTTGCTTTAAAATCTCTGTGTTCTCTAACGTCTCTGTGTCCACGTCAGCACTTTAGTCTACAGTCTTTGTGTCCACATCAGTGCTTTACTCTAACGTCTCTGTGTCCACGTCAGCACTTTACTCTAACGTCTCTGTGTCCACGTCAGCACTTTAGTCTACAGTCTTTGTGTCCACATCACTGCTTTACTCTAATGTCTCTGTGTCCACATCAGAGCTTTACTCTAACGACTCGGTGTCCATGCCAGCTTTACTTTAACATCTCTGTGTCCACATCAGTGCTTTACTCTAATGTCTCTTTGTCCACATCAGTGCTTTACTCTAATGTCTCTTTGTCCACATCAGTGTTTTACTCTAACATCTCTATGTCCATGCCAGCTCTTTAATGTCTCTGTGTCCACATCAGCACTTTGCTTTAATGTCTCTGTGTCCACAACAGTGCTTTAAACTAGCATATCTGTGTCCATGCCAGCTTTACATTAATGTCTTTGTATCCACATCAGCACTTTGCTTTAATGTCTCTTTGTCCACATCAGTGCTTTACTCTAACGTCTGTGTCCATGTCAGTGCTTTACTCTAACGTCTGTGTCCATGTCAGTGCTTTACTCTAACATCTCTGTGTCCATGTCAGTGCTTTACTCTAACATCTCTGTGTCCATGTCAGTGCTTTACTCTAACGTCTGTGTCCATGTCAGTGCTTTACTCTAACGTCTCTGTGTCCACATCATTGCTTTACTTGACTGACTCGGTGTCTATGCCAGTGTTTTACTCTGCATAGTCAATAACAATCATGCTCATTCCCAACTGAAACAATCCCATGAAGTGCATTTCTGTTTTTTTTCTCTCTTTCTTACTTTCTGTATTTCTTTTTCTCCCTGTTTTTCTGTCTGTCTTTCTGTCTTTCTCTATGTTCTTCCTTCATTTCTTCTGTGTTCCCTTCTCTCTTTCTTCTTACTCCCATTTTCCTTCATTTCTTCTGTCCTTCCTTTCTCTTTTTATTCTTCCTTTCTTCATCTCTTTTATATCCTTTCTGTCTTCCTCACATCCTTCTTTTCTTCTTTTCTATGCTCCTTCCATCCTTTTTTCCTCACTCCTTTCTTGCCCTCCTCCCTTCTTTCTTTCTTTCTTTCTCCCTTTCCTTCATCCTTCTTTCCTTCCCTTCTTCTTTTTTTTCTCTGTTTCTTTCTTCTTGCTTCCCTTCCAATTTGCTTCCTTTCTTCTTCTTTTCCTTATTCCTTTCTTACTCTCTTCCTCCCGTCCTTTTTACTACTTTTCTTTGCTCCTTCCATCCTTTTCTCCCACTCCCTTCTTGCCTTCCTTACTCTTTTCTTTCTTCCTCCACCTCACTTCCTTGCACCCTCCCACCCTGCCTTTTCTAACATTTCCTTCCTTCCTTCCTTCCTTTGAATAGTTTTTATCGGTTATTGTAGAAGAATTGTCGATGAAAATACACCACCATTCGTCACATCACCAAAAATCCAAAACCACTCCAGCAGTGCTCTGAGAGCTCCACAAAAAGCACACGCATCAGCTAAAGCATGTTACGTAAGCGATACAACACCGTGCGTGGTGATCCTTCCCACGTTGGAAAACTTAAAGTTACAGCTTTACCTCAGACTGTTACAAAGCACTGACACTGGAGACTCCTTCCTTAAATATTAAATCTCCTCATAGAAAACTTCACTTGGATTTGGGTTTATGAAAAATGGCATTATTGAAAATGTAAAAAAAAAATGTGGCAATTTGTTGAAGGTATTTTTTGCTCAACTGAAAAAAATACCTTCAACAAATTGCCACATTTTTTTTTTACATTTTCAAGTCTTTCTCTTGAGTCTTTCAGTGTTAAATAAACATTTTAACTCTTAAATCATACATAGACTAGATTATTGGTTTTATAAATGAAAGGCAAATTTATGCATATTTGATTAGATGAAGCCTCATTTGTGTAAATAAATGCAAACACTTGTAAGAATATGAGCAATCCACTGATATTTACTGTTTTAAAAAATGATCCTGTTCACCTGTAGTGTCTCACCTTAAAGGTTGTAGACTTAATCACTTATTTCAAGACTTAAACGTTTAATTTGCATAATTACAATTTTGGCATTAACATTTATTAAAATATATAAATGTTGTTACTTGAAGAAGTGTGAATTAATACATCATTTATAGTTCAGTTGTGCAGTGATCTGTGATTGTTTGAGCTGGAACTCCATGACAACAATGACAGGGATATTAGCACACACACACACACACACACACACATCATTAAAACCTATAAAAAGGATTCTAAGTTTTATCTGGAGTTAAAGCAGAGAGCATGTGATAAACCATACTGCAATCATGATGTGATAAGAGCGAAACGGAGAAACTCGTCATCTGAGTCACGATGAGGTGTGTGTGTATGTGTGTGTGTGTGTGTGTGTGTGTGTGTGTGTGTCATTACTTTTTGCTGTCAATCACACAGTGACTAAGTGGAAAATAGCACAGTTTCATGAGGGGAGGCCTAACTCCTATTACACTCACAATCAAAACTCACTTCACTGCTTTTAGACAGATTTATTAATCTCCTCAGAAGTGTGATCAGACCGAGCATATACACTACACACAGCTGTCACTCTTCTAGACACACACGCAGAAATAAATCAAGGTGCCAAACTGTACTTGTTTCTCCTCACTGATATGGAACCATCAAGGGGTTGTGTATGTATGTTACCTAGAAACCATTAAAAATAATGCAAGGTACATAATCGGACTTTGAAATGATAATTAAAGGTACACACTAAAGCTACAAAAGCACGGACCGTTAACGGTGACAAATAAGCGACAAGAAAAAGTACAAAAAAAGTTTGTTGCACCTTTATTTCTGAGAGTGCAGCTTCACTCAGCTTCTCTTTTATTCAAAGTGCGCAGAGCGAATTATTCTCTGAAGGTCTGTGCACAAGCTGTGCACCTGCTTACACACACACACACACACACACACACACATAACAGCTTAAAAGCAGCAGACACACTATTGAAAATTTAAAAATGGTGCATTGAATTTCCTTAATTTAGACTTGTGCATATATTATTGTTGCATTCATTAAATATTGTGCATCACTACAATTATTGCCAAAAGTAAACACACTCAAAGACAAAACCATGTCAGTGTTACATATTTTAATAAAATGAAAATAACGTACATATACCTTTTTTTCAATGTAGGTTTTTGCAAATGCAACACTGATCTTAACTAAGACTTAATTAAGTAATTTAAATGAGTTTTTTTTTTAAACTCCCTTTAGGTCCCCAAACTAAACACACAAGATTTTAGCCTTTGTGTTTGCACCTTAAAACAGCAATTTGTTGTCATTTCTCTTGGAACACACTTTTTTTTTTTGCCCATTAGATGTTTATCTGCAGTATATCTGTGCGAAAAGGTGTCTCATATCTGTTTGAGAAGTAGCAAAGGTCGCATTTGTTTGGAAATCACAAAGCTGTGGGAAAAAGTCGCTACAGTTGGTGCAGGCGCTTTTCCCGAGGTGCGCGCTCCCGCTCGTGCTCGTGCTCGTGCACGCGGCTGTCGCTGTCCGTTCAGCACCAGCGAGCAGCGCAGAAACGCAATCTAGTACAAACACAAACCGGCTCAAAACTCCCATTTCCATGCAGAGTTTTCATATTGCATGGATTTAATACCGGTGGGGGGAGACAAGCTGTCCTCATAAAAGACTACAAATAAAAAGCTCGGACATTTCCAGCACTTCAGGACCACAAATGATCTCTTTCTCACTTTTTAATGAGGAAAAAAAAAAGCGTGGTGCTGATCACGAGCACCTGCCGCGCGCACTTCCAGCTTATTTACTCATTTATATTAACGAGTTATGAAGAAACACACTTAGGAAGTTAGGAAGTGTGAAATCATCCATGCATCCTTGGGATTTAGGAACATCTAATGCTCCACATTGCTCCCTAACCCTAAGGCTTTTTTCTCTTCTTTCATCTCTAACTGTGTGATTATGTTAATGTTTCTCTATAATCCATCCATCCTGGAACTAAAGATGTTGCTGACCTTTTTTTTTTTTTATTTTATTTTAGGACTCATACGACAATCACTGACACACCTGTAGTTTGCAAATAGCGAGCAGTTGTGAAATAAAAGTCGCTTTAACCCTCAGGTGAGGTGTTTTTCTGGCTCTTGTGTGTGATGGAGAAGTGATGTTGCTGCTCACTAGTGCAGGATTAAGCAGTGCGTCGCGTGCATTGCGCATCCAGCCTGCAGCAGAGACACATTTACATGCTACATGTTGCATTTGTATGACTGCAAAACAGGTTTTTTTCGTCATTTTGGTCACACAGAAAGAAAAAAGGCCTTGATGTGGCCTGAACTCCAGCAGCTGTGCTAATAATGTGGTCAGTGCTGTAAGAGTTACTGGTGAATGTTTATAACCAGGTGAGTGAGTTATTAAAAAAGTGTTCATTCAGAACTACAGGTGTTATTAATATGAAGCTTATAAGTTACTGCACCTGCAACAGCGCGCAGGTTTGCAGGTGAAGTAAACTCCGAGGAACAGAAGAAGCGCATAAAGCTCGCACTGACTCACCGATGGTGGTGATGACGGTGATGGCGAAGTAAAAAGATCCGGCGAATTTCCACTGCACGCCGGCCCGGTGCGGCTCGGCCTCCATGATGATGGTCTCGAGTTTCCGGTAGTCGTCCTCGCTGATGTTGTACTTGCCCTGCAGCCGCTTCTCCTCGGCCTGCAGCTGCTCCTTCTCGCGCATCTCGAAGTCCGACTCGAGCGCGTCGAACACGGCGGCGCCGACCAGCAGGTAGGTGAACGTGCAGACGATCAGGGACAGGGTCCGCACGTTCTGCCGCTTCATGGCGCCCCGGAACCAGCCCGCGTGGGGCTCATGTCCCCGCGGATCCGCCGGGAGTGCGCGGCGGCAGCTGCACGGGCAGTGGCGACAGTGGTAGTCGGGAAAGCTTGGGCACGGGCGCTTGCAGTCGAGCGTCCCCGGGTCCCGGTCGTGGCTCAGGGAGAGGCACAGCAGGCTGCTGGAGCGCCGCGAACGCGAGCCGTGCAAGCGCGGCACTCTGCGCAAGACGTGGCCGATGCAGGTCGCGCCGGCGCGCAGTGCCATCAACCAGCCGCGCGGATCCGACCGCCGCTCATGTCACCGATGATCACGCACTTCCTCGTGCTTTTGGTTTTCCCTCGTTTCTTGACACCAAACACAGCAAACGCGAGCGAAGAAAACGGAACGAGCATCTTCAGACATGTTTCCTCAAAGTTTTCGACCTGTTCATCGAGCCCGAAAAGCGGCGTCACGCGAGCGCGCAGAGACAAAAATCCAGGAAAGACCAAGAGAAATGACGGTGAAGCGCGCTTATTCCCTCTGCTGCCTGAAAAAAAAAAAAAAAAAAAAAACTCTTTTGTGGAAGATCTCCGGGTGAAGGGTTCCGTTTCCCGATCAGCCCGTCCGTCCGCGGCTCTCTCCTCCTCCTGCTGCTGCTCCTGCTGCTCCTCCTGCTCCTGCTCCTGCTCCGGTCCTCCGCGGCGAAAGGCGGATACACGGTCCCCGGTGCGCGCCCCTGAAAAGCGGCCACATCACCAAACCGACATCATGCGTCGTCTCTCCTCCGCGCCCGGTCTGTCTTCCACACCGGGCAGGGAGGGGGCGGGGGTGGAGAGGGGGGACACACGGATTACACAGGAAACTTTCAACTGGTGCAGGAGAACCTTAAAGAGAACCACGAGCTACAACAACAGGTTGCTACTGATCCAAAGTCACTTTAGCTCTCTCTCTCTCTCTCTCTCTCTCTCTTGGCACTAACTAACCCATCAATCACAATATTAGCCTTTGAATAAATCACGTGACTACACACTAAATTCACCACCACTTTCACCTCAACACGCCTTCTGTCATTTAACCTTTATTTATTTATTTTTTTATTTTAAACACGAGCCTCTCAGGGGGTTGCCAGATTGTGCACTTTATTGGACTTGTTATGCGTTTGAATCTCACTGAGGCTGCAGAGCTCTCACTTGGCATGAGGCTGCAGATCCAGGTGCCAGGGTTTCAGAGTGAATGGCAGATGTGTCTTTACACCCTGATTGGTTTGGACAGAGTTTTAAGGTTTAACACATAGTTCAGCTAAAATGAAATGTATGCAGTGTTCCTCTTAAAAAGGATGAAGTCCATCAGCCACGGCTTTTTTTTTTCAGTCAGATTTTGCATCTTTAGTTTTGCACTGGAGCAAAAACAGAAGAAGGTTAAAAGGTTACAGAATCACAGTAAGTCGTCAGACAGCGTTGTAGAGTGGCTCAGAGGCTCAGACCTGCTGATGTGGTTACAGAAAAGCCAGATGAAATAATCACCTGATTTCACATGCAGAGATTTGGGTGTGTTTTCTTTCAGTGATAATTTAAGTCTGTTATTTTATACCTGATACAATAATTTCTTTTAAAATTCTATTATAATTGTGTACATTGAATGTGAACTCATGGAATGAACTAATGAAGTAATCCAGGTTCACACTTTTCCTTCTTTCAATTCTTTTCCTTCGTCTTTCTCCTGTCCAGGG
This sequence comes from Pangasianodon hypophthalmus, assembly GCF_027358585.1. Lineage (NCBI taxonomy): Eukaryota > Metazoa > Chordata > Actinopteri > Siluriformes > Pangasiidae > Pangasianodon > Pangasianodon hypophthalmus. The sequence goes on from NC_069718.1 coordinate 4,925,132, forward strand.
TTTGCTTGTTGACGCATGCAGTTTGAACACAGTGTTCAGATCTCTAACACATGCAGTGACACAGGCGGCATGATGGCATAAGGATTAAGCAGTCTCCTGGGTCCATCTGACCCACCTGACTTTCCAACGACATTGATTCTCTGACCTTCACCTTCCATCCACACATCTCCACAGGGCGAATGGATCTGGAACGCAGCCTTCCTCTGAGTGCGCTGAGGTTCACTTCCACTTTTACGCCAACACGGAGCTGCTAGCGATGACAGAGTCAGGAGGTTGATTAATTTTCTAGAACAGCAGCTCTGACAGTAGTGCAGCTGAAAATCACAGGTTTATATTAACGCGCTCGTTCTAATATCGTTTCTATAGTAACAGCTCATTCACAGGGACTTATTTAACATTTTGGAAGGAGTCTCCAGTGTCAGCGCTTGTAACAGTCAGAGCTGTAACTTTAAGTTTTCTGATATCTTCAGGACAGAGGAGTTTACGCAACACGACGGTAACATGACAAGCTGCGAGTTTTTTTGTCTTATTAACTTCAAGAGAGAGAAAAAAAAAAAGCACCGGTGAGGGAACGACTGTTTTTAGCTGCTATAATGTAAGTTAGAACAGGAATTAACTTGTTTTGCCAACATTATTAAATGCAACTATATATAGATTTTAAAAAATGGCGTCATTCTTTAATTTATAAAAATTGTAATTGCTGCCAAGTTGCCGTGCTATTAAAACGCTTCAGGAAAATAATGCTGTTATAGGAAAATAATCAACTTCAGGGTGCTAACAGTAACTCTGCTTCATCACACCACCTCACTGTTGATTATTTTCCTATAATCTCATGACACATGACACGTGAGTGTTTTATTCTTTACATATCATGCAGTCTGTACACATCGCAAACATAACTTTTTATTTCCATTATGAAAATGTAGCTACTCAAAGGAACATAGAAAATAATGATATCGTCTAACTCCATACATGTTCTTTATTTTGTCTCAACTTCCCAAATTTCAACTTTCTTTATTCCTTAGAAGTTCCCCCAGTAGACTGTTGTTTCTGGTTTAACTTTATTGTGTGTTTTGCACCACTCACCTCAGGGATGCCATGGCAGGAAGGTAAAATGTGCTAGAAATACGCAAGCTCATCCATTCAGACAGAACCAGTTTAAAAACAGAAACTGTGGGATGTTAATGTTTGCTAGCTACAGTGTATAAATATTAGCTGACTATTAATTATTAAGTGTGATATTTTCAATCATGATTCAAATGCGAGTTGAGAAAATACCACCATCCTGTCAGGCTGATCAGGCAGCCAAATATGTTATTAATTTCAGTGTCAGTCTTAAAGATAGCATCAATGTGTCTAGTCCCAAAGGCTGGTTATAATGCTGAAAAAACATTTAAAGACCTACACAATATGGCCAAAAGTATGTGGACACCTGACCATCACACCCGTATGTGGTTCTTCACCAAACTGTTGCCACAAAGTTGGAAGCACACAATTGTATAGAATGTCTCTGTGTGCTGTAGATTTACAGTTTCCCTTCACTGGAACTAAGAGGCCCAAACCTGTTCCAGCATGACGATGCCCCTGTGCACAAATCGAGCTCCATGAAGACATGGTGTGTGAAGGTTGGAGTGGAAGAACTCGAGTGTCCTGCACAGAGTCCTGACCTCAACCCCACTGAACACCTTTGGGATGAACTGGAACATCGACTGAACCCCAGACCTCCTCACCAACATCAGCGCCTGACCTCACTAATGCTCTTGTAGCTGAATGATCACAAATCCCCACAGCCACGCTCCAACATCTAGTGGAAAGCTTTCCAGAAGAGTGGAGCTTATTATAACAGTAAAAGGGAAATAAACCTGGAATGCAATGTACAACAAGCACATATGGGTGTGAAGGACAGGTGTCCACATACTTTTGGCCATATAGTGTAGATCATAGGAGCAGCTTCTCAGTTGGTATTTATCACACTGCTCTAATACCTGCAATGTCCAGTTCCAGTCCTAGAGAGCCAGATTGGTGGGAGTATAGGGTGATGCTACTAGGTTGGGTAAGTGTGTTAGAACAAGAAAATGACCAAATGTTGCTTGATTTCAGCCTTCATGGATCCCATCTTGGTGCCATATATTCTTTATTTTCAGTTTTGTTCTTTTAGTTTTTAGACCCTTTAGGTCTTTACCTTGTAGTCTTGGCATTAGTGCAGTTGTTCATACACTTTTTGGGCAAACGAACCCAAATGCACCCCAAGCCTTGACCACCCTACTTTTTTTATTCCAGATTTATAATTTAGGGCTACTATGTTGTATTTGAACATTTTATCATATGTCAGTAACATACAGGTACGTGTGAGATAAGTGACAGCTAAAAAAAGAGGAATATTCCTTGCACTGACTTACCAGGCTAGTGGAAAGCATGAGGTTGCATTTCTTGACACAGCTTTATGAAGTCAGGTTTGGTTGAAAGGGCATGTCTTATTTACTCTGTCACATCCAGCTTCAGCTGATACCTGGATTAAATCCAGCTTCACACAGATATGAGGACAATCATTTATAGTGTACGCAAAGAAATATGTGCATGCCCTGTTTTTTTCAGTGCTCCAAATCTCCACCACACACAAGACATTTTGGTTCCACATCGTTATTTACCTCCACACTTGTAAATCCATATTCAATAAATGTTTCAGCATATTTTCATGTTTATTTTCTTGATTTCTGTTGTTCCACTCGGTCAGAGTCAATCGAACTTGTCAGCAAGCTAGTGGAAGAAGATGGATGGAGAAATTTGTCCATTTTTATAGATAAACTCCTACACTAGTTCGTCATGTCAGGATAGGGAAATAGAGCAAAATAGCATGTACACTCTTATTATGTAAATGTGGCTTGTTTGACTGTGACTCCCAGGAACATTTCAAAATATTAACATGCAAAGCCCATCTTCATAGTTAGAGCGATAGTCATAATACTGGACATTGTGATTTTCTCTCACATTTATAAAATCAAGCCGGCTGAGTTTGGGAACTCCCGCCTTAGTTGCTGTTTGTATTTATACCCTGTGGTTTCCTTTTTTTAGATGAAGTTGTTTCTTTGTGTCTTCTTGCCTCCGATTCTACACCATGTTCCATAACCATTCCTAGTTTTGACTTCTGTCTGTTCATTTCTTTTAATGCTGTCTGCCTGTTTGACTGATATTTTCTGCTAAATCCTTAATAAACAACACATGCACTTGTCTCCTGTCTTTAAATACCAGATCTGTATGTAGAGTAAAAATGAAGGTAATATCTGTAATATGTAATAAATTTTGTAAAGGAGGCTGAGTATTAGTACACAGGAGTTTCAGTGAAACAGGACGTTTCAGTCAAACGTCCTTCACTACCTGTTCAAAGTCTTTCTCAAGCTGTCGGAGGTGGAACCAGTCGATATTCATAATTCTGAGATGTTTAAAGCATTACATCTAAAAATTGTGAAAATTACCTTCTGTCCAATACATTATGTTTTCCTAGAAATTGCTCTACGGATTGGAATATTGTTCTGGTACTCAAATTGGCCGGCTCTGTTGAATTCTGTGACACTCTTAAAAGTAGCTATTCTAAATACCATGTAATATTACAAACTGACCGAAGTTGGGAAAATTACAAAAAGGTTATTTTCGTTTCTGTATCTCTTTATGTTATTCATCAAAATGCATCTCCTGTCATTGATTTCAATAAGAACACTGTGCTGACTTTACGTAATAATTATGCTTTGGTGACCAGAGTCAAGCGCTTGAAAAGAACGTACTGTCACATGACCATGCGTCAGCTGATAGGAGACAATCTGGAGCAAGGCTTTAAGAGAAAGTGATGGCAATCGGTGCTCACATCCAGAGATCTAACCCTCCAAATCTACAAGGGCACCTCACATTAAACCTTGACCTGATAATATCACTGTGTATGCACAGGAACACACACACACACACACACAAACGTTTTATCTGAAAAGGGGAAAAATAAGTTTAGTTTTAAGCCTAGTGCACCCTAAACAAATTTCCCGATTTTTCAGTCCGACTAATTTTGGGGCTTGGTGACTGCTTGTGTAGTGTGAGTGGTTCAGTGACACCATTTTCTCACTCTGTGAGGCTCGGATATTTTCAAGCATGTTTGAAATCACGTACTCTGAACTGCTTTGCGACTAGCAGCAAGACCTTGTGGCAGATCACCGAAAAATCACATCGAAAATCACCGAATCCAGGTAATCATCCATCTATATTTGTGTGGCAGACCGAGGGCAAAACGTGAGCACAATAATAATGCAATTATATGAAATTTATTTGGCATGTTATACCCAAATGATAGCAAAAATAAAAACACAAATTACATGATTCAGAAGAATTTTTGCACTGTACCTCCAGTTCTCTTTGCAGAACAGACGATCCTTGCTGCCCTAACTGAATCTGCCTAACCAATCCATCCTCCGCATTTTTATTTCATTTCTCTTTTCTCTTGTTTCCAAACAAAATAGTGACATTTCCATCCACAAAACAACAGATTGCAAGTGATCAAATTGTGTGCTATGTGCCAGTCAATGATTCTGAGATTTTAAAAGTTGTGTAGTGTCCGCTCAGATTAAAAGGACTATAGCTAGCTATGATGAAATGCTAAAAATATCTTGTGATAAATAATGTTAAAAACTCTTAGTTCTAGATTTTATGCTTCAGTTTTTTTTTGTTGTTGTTGTTTGTTTTGCTTGAAAATACTGTTTACAAGTTTCATTTTATTTGTGAAATGAATCTTTTTAATCTAGCATAGTAGGCTTTTTTTTATAATTACTTGGCTGATAGATACACCTGTATTTTTTATTATCTTACCCATGCAAGTTCTGTTTTTCATTCTGATTTTAATTAAGTAGACAGTTTAAAAAAAGAACAAGTCAAATCAGTCTGTTTTCTGATCCCATAAAATGTCCTCAGCCTAACGCGGTCACTTACTGTGTAATATATTTAGCGATACTTTTATTTTAATTAGCTAAGTTATTTTGGAAGGACCAGTTCCTGATACATCTTTCCCTCCTCAGAAAAATGATAAATTTCCTTCTCATGTTACAGCATGATCCTGGATCATAGATAAAACGACTCATTGCATAATAATCCGGCAACAATCTTGACAACATCGGCGCTGTCATGACGCTGTTAGTTCAATGTGTTTATAATAACACGAGTGGTTCTGGATTCGTGTGTGTGTGTGTGTGTGTGTGTGTGTGTGTGTATATGAAGCATACGCTGGTGGAACGTTGTGGAACGTTGGTTTGGATGGAGATGCGGCTGCTGAATGAGGCGTGTCCATGCACTGCGATTGAACTGTAGTTATGTTTAGCTTCATTTTCTCACATTTCAGTTCCTCCTCTGTTCCTCCACAGCACTCGCCCACACACACGCTATTTCTAGAAGTGTGAAAGAGAGAGAGAGAGAGAGAGAGAGAGAGTGAGAGAGATTGGAGATTGAAGATTGATGAAAGATTATTTCAGTCTGAGATTTCACCGTTCAGAGCTCAGTTACAAGGTCAGGAGGTTGGAGTTGTGGGAAAGTGATAGCAAACGCTTGTACTTTAGAACTGCTTGAATGAAATCATCCTCCTCTGGCTGTTTCAATCGGAGGTCAGTTACAGGTGCATGGTTCCTTAACAACAAAGCAGAGGATGCTGATTGATTCATGCTGCCACACACACCTCCATCTAGATGCTACAATCTCTAATTTATAGGAACTGTCACGAGCTGACTTGTATGTAATGTTAACCATGAGTAAGGTTGAAGGGTGAAGCTCAGGGGTTAGCACCTGTTGCATCCTCACCTGATATGACCTGCTACAGAATGGTGTGTGTGTGTGTGTGTGTGTGTGTTTATGGCTAGTGAATGTATCAGTGATTTTAAAGAGAATTTAAAACCCTTAAGAACCCTTTTTTGTATTTTCTCTGCGGAAACTAAAGATCCATGAACCATAAAAAAATTCTCAGAATGTCCCCAAAATTTGATATATAAGAAAGATTGTGCTCATTTTTCATGAAATTTAGAAAGTGTAAGAACTCTTCTTTGGTTTGTCCTTCTTGGGAAACCCTTAAAGTAACTCTTTTTTTTATTAGAAGGCATTTAAAGTGCAACCCGTTTTTGGAAGCTAAGCCATTAATTATCAAACATATCCATAAAGAACAGATTAACAACTTTTGGCTTTTTTGTTAACTGGATCCATTTTTTAGACCACATCTATGGAAAATAGAAAATTCCTAAAGCAGCATGAGAAGTCCCCAAAAATTTAAATAAAACTATGAACCCCTCAATTATTCAATGAAACATTAAACAACCCTTTTCACTAAGCGTTGTTGTTGCTGTTCTTTCGGCTGCTTCCGTTAGGGGTCGCCACAGCGGATCACCTTCCATTGTCCGCATATTGATTTGGCACAGACTTTATGCTCTTCCTGACACAACCCTCCCCATTTCTCCAGGCTTGGGACTGGCACTGAGAGTGCAGCAGCCTGTGCATGCCAGTGGTTGGGGTTTTGGCGCCCAGTGTGGGGCTCAATCCCATGGTCCTGGGATCAAGTGTCCCATGCTCTACCAACTGAGTTAGCCGCTTTTCACTGTGTATGTGTATGTATTAACAGCGATCCCATTTTTGGAACCGGAGAACCCATAATTATATAACAAACCCTTAAAGAACCCTTTTTAAAGATTGTATATATTAACAGGGATCCCTTTTGTATGTGAAAATTGTGAGGATATAACCAAAAACTGTCCATTAATAACCGTCCTTTGGTTGGTCCCTCAGGGAAAACCCTTGAAGGTTCTCAATTTCTGGAAGCTAAGAACCCTTAATTATCCAATAAAACCTTACAGAACTTCTAAATAATCCCCCAACCCCCAGACCCAAGACCCGCTCTGTCCCGTGTGTATATGTATTAACTGGGATCCTATTTGGAAGCTAAGAATCCTTAATCATCCAGTGAACCATTAAAGAACTAATTTTGTTCCTCTATAGAAAATTCTGTTCTTCCTATCAAAATGCTTTCCAATTTTTTAAAAGTAAAAACCCTCAAATATCCACCAAACACTTAAAGAAGCCTTGAACAACTGTTTTTTTTTGACCACATCTATGGGAAAATGGAATATTGTTAATGCGTCACCAAAATTTCCTTCTATCTGTTGTTATAAGTTGTGGTCATTTTTTTTGTAAAATTGAAAACCCTTAGGAAACTTTGTTTGATTTGTCCCTCTGGCAAAACCTTTAAATGTTCTTCCTACCAGTAGACCTTCCAAGTAGAACAATTTTTGGACCCTGCGAAGCCTTTATTATCCAATAAACTTTTAAAGAACCTTTTTTCTTGTATGTATATGTATCAACTGGGATTTCATTTTTGAAACCTAAGAACCCTTGAAGAACTTTTTTTTTCTTTGAACTGATCTATAGGAAGTGGAAATTTTAAAGGATGTCACCTCGAAAGTTTCTCCCTATTCAAAAGCCTTCTATGTAGAACCCTCTGGGAACCATTTTTCTAAGAGTGTATGTATTAACTGGACCCATTTTTAAACCACATCTAAGGAAAACTGAAAATTCTGAAGGGGTCACCAAAAAAATCCTTCTACTGGCTGTGATCAGTGTTTGGTTGTGGTCATTTTTCATGAAATATAGATCCCTTAGCAACTCGTCTTTAGTTTGTCCCTCTTGGCAAACCCTTAAAGGTTCTTCCTATGAGTAGGCCTTCTGAGTAGAACCCTTTCTGGAAGCTAAGAACCTTTTGTTATCCAAGGAACTCCTAAAGAACTCTTGAAGGAGACTTTGTTCTAAGACTCCATAGAGCAGATCTATGGAAAATGGAAAAGGCCAAGGATGTCACCAAAAACTGTAGTTTCTTATTGAAATTTAGAACCCTTGAAACATCACTTTTTCAATTAAGTGGGATCCATTTTTTGCAAGATAAGTACTCTTAATTATCATATAAGCTTAAAGATCTTTTTTCCTATGGTTATATGTATTACCTGGGTAAGTGTGAGTTACAAACACCAAATTATTGCTCATTATTTTCTTCTTAAAACCTAGAACCTGTCAGGAGTTTAACATTCACCTCTTCATACTTAGCAGATTCTTAGTAAATAAAGATTCGTCAAGCCTCATTGGATAATTAAGGCTCCTTAGTCTCCTTAAAAGGTTATAACCGGAATATCTTCTGATAGGACAACACCGTATTGTAGGGTTCTGCATAGGACCTTTAAGGAGGAACAACAAAAGAACCCTTTAGGGTTTTTCTAAAAGTGTAAGATAGTATATTTCTCTTCACATTCATGCAGCTTCAATAAAAAAAATTCTCTGTTCAAAGACAGAAGCTCTGGTCTCCGTGGCACAGACCGCTCCCAGACCGTAAACAGGATAAACAGCACATGTGCACTTTAAAAAAAAAAAAATAAAGATGACAGAAATGAAACACTGAAGAACTATTTTAGTTCAAATAAAACATTTTCCTATCATAAATGTCAACATTATGTGTAAGGATCTATGTGATGGAAAACTAGTGTTCAGTTTATTATGGCAATAAAAATGGGTTAAGGGGTCATGAAACGACTAGGTGGTTCTTTTAAGAACCAAAAATAGCTCGTTTCTGGAACTAACATCCCAAATTGTGTAATCGTTGATTGAGTGAAGGATTTTCTATAAAGACATTAACATTTATGGAAGGAGTCTCCAGTGTCAGCACTTTAACTATAATTTTCAGGTTGGAGTTTATTGGAAAACAATCTATGTGCTTCATCACACCACCATGTCATTGATGATTTTCTTATAAAAGTACATCTCACATTGTTTTATTTGTGACATGGAGAAACTCTAAGACAAGTCTGAATCCAGTAAAGGAGTTGACTGCTAGAGGATTATTCCCTCCATGCAGTGAAGGAGGATATGGTATTGTCTCTCACCTCTAATGACAGTGTTACAATGAAGTGATAATACATGCATGCAGTGTAATACACATATTCTACCGGGACCATCTGATACAACTGCTGTTAGAGCAAAGTCAAGAACAGACCCTTTCTTCTCTCAATACAAAAACAATTATGTGACTCACATCATCATGTTTGGATTGACTTATTGGCTCTATTTTCTGCTGGGCAGAATCATAAATATAAATGACTATAAATAAAAAGAAACTCTAATGCATGATTAATGAGGGTTTAAATTACATAAGTGCGGCTCATGCACCGAGTCAATACGGATATTACACATTGATAATAGTATGGAGCTTCACACAATCATTCATTTTTTGCAGATTGTGGCCCTCTGTTAACAGAAAAAGACTGATGAAGAAGGACATAAGCATTTATGCAAGATTTGCTTTGGTGTTAAATTGTGTTTGATGCATGCGTAACCACTTTTCACGGCAAAGAAATGACATCTTAGCAAGTGAAAATACACTATATGACCAAAAGTATGTGCACTCCTGACCATCACACGTATATGTGGTTCTTCAGCAAACTGTTCCCACAAAGTTGGAAGCACACAATTGTATAGAATGTCTTTGTGTGCTGTAGCGTTACAGTTTCCCTTCACTGGAACTAAGAGACCCAAACCTGTTCCAGCATGACAATGCCCCTGTGCACAAAGCGAGCTCCATGAAGACATGGTGTGTGAAGGTTGGAGTGGAAGAACTCAAGTGTCCTGCACAGAGCCCTGACCTCAACCCCACTGAACACCTTTGGGATGAACTGGAACACCGACTGAACCCCAGACCTCCTCACCAACATCAGCGCCTGATCTCACTAATGCTCTTGTAGCTGAATGATCACAAATCCCCACAGCCACGCTCCAACATCTAGTGGAAAGCTTCCCAGAAGAGTGAAGGTTATCTGCAATGGGATGTTCAACAAGCACATAAGGGTGTGAGAGTCAAGTCATAAGGGTGGTCATATAGTGTATCATGAAGACAGTCAAATTTATCAATATTTTCTATTCTAAGTCTACAATAAACCAAATATATGATTATTAAACCTATTTCTAGATATTATTACCAATTTCAAGGTTTAAATTGCTTATTTTATTTGCAGATAATTTTGTTAATGTTCAGAATTTATTTCTAGAAAAACCCAAATTATCCACTGACAGAATAAAACAATTTCAAGCTTGAAATGAGTAGAAATGTCTTGAAATTCCTTTTTGCAGTAATTTGTTTCCACTCTCGTTTCTGACAAATCCCACCTTGTGCGCTAGGATCGGCTGATTAAAGGCCAGATTTTAGAAAAGATATATGGTTTAATCACCATATCAACGATTTCTGATGATCAGTGATGTTTTTTAATCCGTTTATGTGGAGAATCTGCCACACAATTCCCTGTGATTGAGCTGTTACTATAGAGCTGAGCTGCTGTTCTAGAAAATTAATCAACACCTTCTGACCAGAAGCCAGAATTCAACAGTGCTGTTATATAAATATATAACATTATGCCATTAACCTATAGCTGCTTCTGCTTAGCTAGCTTGCTTGTTTTTAACAGGAACATCAATCAGATTCTACTGTCTGTAGCATGAAAAATGGTGTGCAGTTGATGCTGGTACAGAAGCTTTACTCAATTATCCTCTTTTAAACACTTGAGTGAATATCTCAGGGGTGTTACCTGTCCTCTGATGAGACCTCATCCTTCTCCAGTGGTGTCTAACTCTGACAGAGCAGTTGGTCATTATTTTTATGTAAAATGACACCATAAGGCTGCTTGGTGAATCATAGAGCTTCTACATGTGGCTTCCTGGATCATTAGAAGATCATTCCCTTTTCCACATCCTTAATCCTATTTGGCAGATGAGTTCCTTCCTTAATTCAATTTGTCACTGATCACAGACTGAAATGGAGAGCTATTTAACTGATCTTAAAACACTTGACATAGAATTAATAGTGCTTTTTAAAAAATATTTAACAGCTTTTTTTTTTGTAACAATCAGACGTAAAGCTGTAAGTTTACATTTTTGTTGGTAACATGACAAGCTGTGTATTTGCTCTTATTAACTTCAAGAGAGAGAAAAAAGAGAGGCTGGTGAGGGAACAGCTGTTTAAAGCTGCTATAACGTAAGTGAGAATTACTTTAAATGTAACTATAAACAGATAAAAAGTACGATGTCGAAGTCAGAACAAGAAATATTATCATGGTCCAGCACTTAAACGTTTCTTGCTTCATTTTAGAGTGTTACAACCTGGAACTGAAGTAGACTTAACTGGGATATTTACCATTTGATTGTGAAAAATATTTTACTGTGACACAAATGTATATTTAAAAAAGCAGGCATTTGGTAGAACATCTGGATCCTGATCTTTTTTGCACATACGTTTAGGGATAATTGCTCAAGCTCTGTCAGATTGGATTTAGAATGTTGTTTGTGAACTGCAATCTATTTTTACATCTTGCCACAGTTTCTCAATCAGATTGAGGTCTGGGCTTTGCCTGAGCCAGTCTAACACATTCAGGTTCTTGATTTGAAACCACTCCAGTGGAGCTCTGGTGGGTCATTCTCCTGTTGGAAGCTGACACTCTGCTCCAGTCTCAAATCTCTTACAGATTGCAACAGGATTTCCTCTAGGACTACCTTGTATTTGGCTCCATCTATTTTGCCCTCCACTTTGGCCAGTTCCCCAGTCCCTGATAAAAAAAAAAGCATCCAAATAACATGATGCTCCCACCACCATGCTTCACTGCAGGCATGGTGTTCTCAGGGTGATGAGCAGTGTTGGGTTTCTTCATGGATCAGTTGAATACTTACGCAAGGCACTGTAGTCTTAGTGACAGCCAATCTACAGAATAAAAAAACATTGTATTTGCTGATGAATTCTGAAAATGTGAGATCTTCATGACCGTTCATTCTCAGTCATTAAGAAGAAAAAATGAAACACTGAACTCGAGATGTAAAACTATGGCAGATATTAAATTATGCAGATGAATATGCCACAATGTGGGAGTGTTGAGGAGGATTAAATGGAAATTATTAACTGAAATTGTCGTTCTTTCTCCGAGTTCATTTGCAGATATTGCGCCGAGTCTTGAAAAGGGGAATTGCTTTTCAAGCAAAATAGTTAAATAAATAATGGCAATGGTAATTTCATTTTTATCCTACTGAGAAAGAGTAGAAGCACATTCATCATCCCCTGAGTTTGTGGCATGGAAGAAAATTAGGTCCTTTACTCAAGACGTGTAAAAACATTACGCCAGTCATCGGAGTCATCACAGTATCTCTATAAATCAGAGTTGTCATTTCAAACACACCTCAGAGAGAGGACTGAGTGTGTGAGTATGAGAGAGAGAGAGAAAGAGAGACAGAGAGAGAGTGGCAAATCAAATCAGATTAACCTCCTCGTGTGTATTAATACCTATAATTTATTTATGCAGTGATCCAAATTCTCCGAGCAGTGGGATTTTCAGATGAGTAGAGTGTGCAGGAAAGTGATCTGATTTAAAGAGCAATGAAGTGCCCACAAACAACTCAGGCCAGTATGGCTGCTTTTCAGATAGCGTAAAAGCAAGAAAACAAACAGGGAAGTTGTTGTGATTAATGGTAAGAACATTAGAGCAGTCCAACCAGGTCTGTATATGAAGCCCAAAACCTCAATCATGTCTCAGTAGTCTGTAAAAATACAGTGAAAAAACAAACAGTGTAGGCGTTTCTGGAGTGAGTCCTGGGAACACTGGGTACGATGTGGGAATACACCCTAGCGGAATGGCAGTCCATCACAGGGCACGCCATAAAACATTTCTCTGAAAAATGCAAAAGTCTTCAGGAAGAGCAATTGAAAAATGCAATTTACCAAAACACTGCAAAGTGAAAACTCCTCTGTCCTGAAGAAGTCAGAAAACGTAAAGTTGCAGCTTTACCTCTGACTGTTACAAAGCGCTGACACTGGAGACTCCTTCCGTAAATGTTAAATAAACACCTCCTTACAAAAAACTTCACAATATCAATGATTACACACGTTTTTTTAATCCATTTATGTGGCGCGTCCGCTGTACAGGTTCCTGTGAATGAGCTGTTACTATAGAAACGATAACATATTAATATAAACCTGTGATTTGCATATCTGCTGTTATAAAAAAAAAAATGAATCACCTTCTGACCAGTCAGAATCAAGAATTCAGCAGCACTGTGGTGTAAATGATGATTAATATATACGGGTGTCCAGCTCTGTATAAGTGTAAATATTAGCTTGTTTTAGCAGGTACAGGATAAGATCTGGTGACTCAGACAGTTGATGATGCTGTCAGATTCCTCTGAGGTGACTGTATGTATATTCAGGTGATCGTGTATCACAGGACAGTGTGTGGGTGGATCGTTCTGTGTCATAGTCCAAGAGGCGATTACAGCATTAGTCATTAAAGCATTAGTCATCTGCAGGCCATTCAGAGTGGTGGATCAGAGGGACGGACACAGCAGGTGGCCATGATGAGGACCTTTAAATCCAAGTCAACTGTGTAAATACATAAATACATAATGACAAACTCAAAACATGGTAAGTGTAGTTATTACATGCCACAAGGTTGCACAAGACTCCAGGGCTGCATCCAGGTAAAGCCTGATAGGCATCATGAAAGCTATGACAGAATTTATCACCTTATTTTAATTAATCACACTCTGATATGTTGAAATTCTCTAAAAGTGTCCAAACTTTAGGAAAAACGTACTTCTAAGTTCTAGTAAAACCCGTCTGTCTCACTCTGACACGCCCATCTGCCTCACTCTGACACGCCCGTCTGTCTCACTCTGACACGCCCATCTGCCTCACTCTGACACGCCCATCTGCCTCACTCTGACACGCCCGTCTGTCTCACTCTGACACGCCCATCTGTCTCACTCTGACACGCCCGTCTGTCTCACTCTGACACGCCCATCTGCCTCACTCTGACACACCCATCTGTCTCACTCTGACACGCCCATCTGTATCATTCAGAGACACACCCACCAAGCTCACTCAAAGGCACGCTTATCTGCCCCACTCAAAGACACACCCATCTGTTTCACTCGAAGACACACCCATCTGTCTCACTCAAAGACACACCCATCTGTTTCACTTGAAGACACACCCATCTGTCTCACTCAAAGACACACCCATCTGTCTCACTCAAAGACACACCCATCTGCCCCACTCAAAGACACATCCATCTGTCTCACTCAAAGACACGCCCATCTGTCCCACTCAAAGACACGCCCATCTGTCTCACTCAAAGACACACCCATCTGTCTGACTCAAAGACACGCCCATCTGTTTCACTCAAAGACACGCCCATTTGTTTCACTCAAAGACACACCCATCTGTTTCACTCAAAGACACACCCATCTGTCTCACTCAGACACGCCCATCTGTCTCACTCAAAGACACGCCCATCTGTCTCACTCAAAGACACACCCATCTGTCTGACTCAAAGACACATCCATCTGTCTCACTCAAAGACACACCCATCTGTCTCACTCAAAGACACACCCATCTGTCTGACTCAAAGACACATCCATCTGTCTCACTCAAAGACACACCCATCTGTCTCACTCAAAGACACACCCATCTGTCTCACTCAAAGACACACCCATCTGTCTGACTCAAAGACACACCCATCTGTCTCACTCAAAGACACACCCATCTGTCTGACTCAAAGACACACCCATCTGTCTCACTCAAAGACACGCCCATCTGTCTCACTCAAAGACACACCCATCTGTCTCACTCAAAGACACGCCCATCTGCCCCACTCAAAGACACACCTATCTGCCCCACTCAAAGACACACCCATCTGTCTCACTCAAAGACACACCTATCTGCCCCACTCAAAGACACACACCCTTTGTCTCATTCAAAGGCACATCCATCTGTCTCACTCAAAGACACGCCCATCTGCCCCACTCAAAAACACACCCATCTGTATCACTCAGACACACACCCTTTGTCTCATTCAAAGGCACATCCATCTGTATCACTCAAAGACACGCCCATCTGTCTCACTCAAAGACACGCCCATCTGTCTCACTCAAAGACACACCCATCTGTCTCACTCAAAGACACGCCCATCTGTCTCACTCAAAGACACGCCCATCTGTCTCACTCAAAGACACACCCATGTGTTTCATTTTAAGCCCACCAGTCATAGTACTGCTAAATTTCTCCACAGTTTTTCTTTTCTTTCTTTTTTTTTGCTATGTTGAATGCATGGACATGGACAAGGCTTGTCTCCAACAAGGCCCTTCAATCTACTTCTGAAGCCAAGCTAAGAGTCTAGCCACTATCAGTTTTCTGAGTAAAGATTCCATTTTTCTGATGTAGGATAACTTAGAAATGTTCTCATATGACTGAAATCAAATGTCAGAATGAGTTTCTGATGTTCAAAGGACAGAAAAGTTACAAGGAGCAAAAATACCTTTTCCATCTGTCAATGAATTATTCTCAAAGCCAATTTACCTCAGCTGAAGTCTGGGATGTGTCGCTCACAAAGTGCTGTTTAAAGCCGTGTATAAACAGGAGAGAAATGAGGTGGGATTAATGAAACGACAGAATCCTGACTGTAATTACTGCACAGCAAACAAACAACAAGAAACTGAATGATTTATTATATTCTGGGAAAAATATTCAGACTTCAATCCCCCACTTGTTGCAGTAACAGGAAGAATCAAACAAACAAACTCAAGGCCAAAAAAACCCTGAATCAGCCTGTAATACGTTACTACCCAGTATACAGCGCTTTGCATAAGTATTCACCCCCTTGAACTTTTCCACATTTTGTAGGGTTACAACCTGAAACTGAAATTGACTTAATTGTAATAATTGGAATTTTTATCACTGGATTTACAGCAAAATATGTCACGCTGATATTTTTGTATCACAAGAGTTACAGCTGCACCTAAATTTCATAAAGACAACTTAAGCCCAGATGTACAATACTATCTGTGAAACATGAGAAATAAGGACAGCATAATAAGGACATGTCTTAGCTCTTGGACTACATTTGATTTTTTTTTGCTAAACTTTATTACATTCAGTTCAAAACCCACTGCTGTAGTAATGATAAAAATATTACTGAAATTAGGCCATTTATGGTTTAATCAGAGATTTTATGATCACACTAAAACAGGGTGGGATGAAGTTGCCCTCTTCAGACATCAATCAGATTTCAACCATCAATCAGATCCATAATGAACCATAAGAAATCTCCAAACATGTTGATTTTGATTCTGGCCTCTGCTTTGAGCTCTCTGATATCGCCTGACACTGACACTGACACTGGGACGGGCTTTCTTATCATCATGTTTAGATTTTTGCAAATTGTCCTTTTAGATGGAAGACTGAAAAATGGCTTGAATCATACCATTTAAATGTCAAGGCCTATTTTCAAAGTGTTTTTTATTTTAATTTCTATCTGAAGCAAATTATGTTTTATTGTGTGTAATATGCAAATCAGCTCATCACACATTCTTCGTCTCGATTTGTTTTATGCAAAAGAGAGCTGGTGCATCAAAAACGAGTTTTTAATTACTTCAAAGCACCAGCCTCTGCAGCTATTGACTGTGTGTGTTAAGACGTAATGTATTGATAGGGGTTTTAGGAAACGCCCACCCATACCACTCAACAAGACGCCTACCTGTCCCACTCAGACACACCCATCTGATAAAATGTATGATCTTTAATTGTTCCTTTACTCAAAGCCACACCCATCTGTCCGACTCAAAACCACTCCTGTCTCTCACACTCAAAGCCCCACCCCGTCTCTCTCATTCAGTCACATCCACGTGTCCCACTCCAACATGCCCATTCCTCCCACTCAAAGCCACACCCATCTGCCTCAGTCAAAGACACACTCATCTGTCTGACTCAAAGACACACCCATCTGTTCAAAGACACTCCCATCGTCTCAGCTCAGAAAGGGACTCAGCAAGAGTGTTGAGTTAAGCTCCATGTTGGTGCTGAAGGGATCACATGCTAACACACACTCGTCCACTCAGAGACTAAACTATATACAGTAAACTGGTAGCTAGTGTATAACCTTCCCTGATTTTTATCACCTTGTAGCTTGAATGTAAAATGGAACACGCATATACAATATAGACAAAAAAGTCATCATATGGTGCCACAAAATTTTCACCAAATGAGCTTCATATTGTTCTTTCTGAGCTGCTCCTGTTCATGAAAGACAGACTGAATAAAAAATGAAACTTCTGTATATTTCCTGTAACGGTGAAAAAAATAGTTTCATTTCATTTTTCATTCAGTTCCTTTAATCTGGCTTCTCATATCTCTCCCCTGCTAAGTGCTAACTCTCTTAGCACTCTCTGAAATAACTCACACTTCACACTACCTGCACATCTCCACTGTGTGAATGAACCCTAGCTGTGCGGAGAGAGAGAGAGAGAGAGAGAGAGAGAGAGAGAATGAAAGAATAGCTGAATTAAATAAATGCACCAAGAGCCAATAATCCATTGCTACAGGCTATAAAGCTAGACTTTCATGTACTCCCTTCTCCCCTCTCTCTCTCTCCCTCTCTCTCTCTCTCTCTCTCTCTCTCCCTCCCTCTCCCTCTCTCTCCCTCTCTGTCTGGAGACAGTAGCTGATTCAGGAAGACCTACTGTAGCTCTATCAGAGAAATAAAAGAGTGAATTTAGGTAACTTTTACACCTCAGGGCTGGTTGTGAAAAAAAGGGGAGAAAAAATCAGTTTGCCTTTTGTCAACAGAACCTGCTCAGATAAGACAATGTGTCAATTTTGTAGCACCATGTAATGTTTCTTTTGTGAAATCTAAAGTTAGTGCTTGCAATTGTAATGTTATTAAGCAGGTCACTAGCATTAGCAGGTCCAGCATTAGCGACAGCTGGTGTCTGATCTAGATCATTCTGCCATGTTGAGTAATGTTCCATCAGAGATCGATTAGGTCTTGATGAACAAGTACTAAATCACCTCCCACACTGAAGTCTGACAGTAATGTTTGGGAATCGTAAGCTAGCTAACATCAGCTAAGCTATTTAAAAGATAGGGCCTTATTTGTAGAAGCATTTCTTTAAGAAAAATGGAAACACTCACAGGAGCAACTGGTATAAATGAGCTAGCAGGACTAACCCTCCGTTCACACTGATATTGGGTGAGGAGGTCTGGGGTTCAGTCGGTGTTCCAGTTCATCCCAAAGGTGTTCAGTGGGGTTGAGGTCAGGGCTCTGTGCAGGACACTCGAGTTCTTCCACTCCAACCTTCACACACCATGTCTTCATGGAGCTCGCTTTGTGCACAGGGGCATTGTCATGCTGGAACAGGTTTGGGCCTCTTACTTCCAGTGAAGGGAAATTGTGATGCTACAGCACACAAAGGTATTCTATACAATTGTGTGCTTCTAACTTTGTGGCAACAGTTTGGTGAAGAACCAGGTGTGGGTGGAGAATATTGGTGCTACAAATGAATAATTTCCAAAATAATAAATAACACAAAACTCCTTCTAGTTCAGCTGAGGAGGCCACATGTGTGTTGTCATGACAAATATATATATATATATATACATAGTACATAGTACTGTGTATGTATGTGTGCCTTTATACACCACCACAATGGATTTTAAATAAATCAAGATGTGATCGAAGTGTAGACTTTCAGCTTTATTTTAAGAGGTTCCACAAAAATATGGCATTTACCATTTAGGAATTACAGCCATTTTAAGCAAAGTACTTCCATTTTCAGGGGCTCAAAGATATTTGGACAATTGACTGACAAGAAGTTAATTGACCAGGTGTGGTCCATTCCCTCGTTACTTCAAGACAAATGAAGCAGATAAAAGGTCTGGAGTTGATATCAGGTATTGAGTTGGCATTTGGCAGCTGTTCAACTGGAGCTACCAATATGAAGTCCAAGGAGATCTCAATGCAAGTTAAGGAGGCCATCATTAGGATGAAAAAACAACATAAATCTATAAGAGAGATATCAAAAACCTTAGGTGTGGCCAAATCAACAGCTGGGTACATTCTAAAAAAGAAAGAAAGCACTGGTGAGCTCAACGACATCAAAAGGACTGGAAGACCACGGAAGACAACTAAAGTGGATGATAGCAGAATCCTTTCCTTGATGAAGAAAAATCCCTTCACAACATCAACAGAAGTCAAGAATACTCTGGAGAAGGTCGGCATATCATTGTCAAAATCTACAATCAAGAGAAGTAGCTAGATGAATTCTGAGGTGTGTAGGGCTATACTCTCTGCTCACATTCAGCCAAATGCTACAAAACTGATAGGATGCCGCTTCACAGTGCAGGTGGATAATGATAATAATGTATATATATATTATACATAATAGACTCCCTTGTTATAAATTTCTATAAGTTTCATAAAATCAAGTAAAGGCATTCTATGTGACAATAGGAAGTGCTGTGATGAGGACCTGAGAGCCATGAGGTCAATTCTGTAAATGATGACTTTGAGGATTTAAAATGCTAGTTGTCCTTTGTGCAGAAAGCTCTTCCTTCATCAGGAAGGTCTGCTGTCTGCTTTGCATAATTTGTTCTTAAAATAATATAAAAGAAGGGGAGAGGTGGAGGTCAGAGGTGTTAGTTTAGAGAGTACTGTACAATAACAAGGCTATGTTCTATTGTGCTCCTGTTCAAGTGATCTGAACTCAGTCTGGAGTTTACATCAATGAATAGATTACTTAAAGATACGCAATCTTCTGCGTGTGGAATCATCTTTAGAGGAGTCGGATTTACAACACTGATTTGTGGTTTGTATCTCATTCTTCTGTTATTTCTTTTTAATAAGATCAGTCACTCGTTTCTGGGCTTTATAAGCATCTTCCTTCAACAGATGTTTGAGGTGTTTGAGATCTTTTCTCACCATCATCCACTTCTGAAAAAATATTGAAACTCAGAAGAAAAGGATGATCAGAAGAAAAGTAATAAATGGAAGAGTGTTGGAAGAAATCCAGAAGTCGAGAACAAAAATACAGAGCGTAGAAAAAAGTCCAGAAGCAGAGAAAGAAGCCTAGAAGAAGAGAACAAACTATAGAAGCAGAGAAAGAATTTCAGAAGAAAAGAAAAAGACGTAAAGAAAGAACTTCAGGAGCACCGTACAAGTGCCTGTGAACGGGTTGTTACTATAGAAACGATAACGTATCAGAACAAGTGCATTAATATAAACCTGTGATTTGCAGCTACACTACTGTCAGAGCTGCTGTTCTAGAAAATTAATCAACACCTTCTGACCAATCACAATCCAGAGTTCAACAGCCGTTTGGTAAAAGTGTTAATTTTTTCTGTTTAAGAATAGACAAATGATTTTGACAAATTTTGTCCTTCCCCATATTTTTCTTCATCTCCTTTTTTTTTATGTTTAAACACAAAAACGTATTCATGTCATTCTGTCAGCGTTTTTTCAGCCTGAGGTGAGAAGTGACAGAACTGATGCTATATTTCAGCTTGACGGTGGCCCAGTGTGAGCAGCTGCATCACGAGGCACTCGCTCACTGTGAGAGACCTTCATCATGAGACTTCTCCCAATGCTCTGACACACGGACTCGGGCGCTGAGAGCACTGGATATCTCACCCGCTGTACAGGGTAACCCTGGATGAAGAATTTCATAAGATAAAGAATTCCAGAAGAAACAGAATGTTTCCATAATTCAAGGAGCCTAGAAGAGAAGAAGTCCAAAAGCAAAGGAAGAAAGTGACACAAACTTCACATGTGAATAATCACAGTGTTTTTTTTCTACCTGATTTAATTTCACGTGATTTGTTTTTTGCACGTGATTCATTTATTTTCACGAAATTTACCCACGATTCATTTACTGTATTTTCACATGATTTTTAAATTATTCATTTATTTTCGCATTATTTTTTTTTGAATGATTCATTTTCCATGTGATTTTTTTTTTTACAAATCTTTTTTTTTTTTTTTTTTTTTTTTTTTTACATTTTTTCACAATTCATTTCTTGTCCTAAGTAATTTTGACATGATCCTGATTTTTTCCCCCACATGATTCATTTATCACATATGATTTTTTATTATTTTTATATGTGATTTTTTTTATTCATATATTTTTCACATGATTTATCTATTTTCACATATTAATTTTTCACATATTATTCACAATGTCTCGTGGAGTTTTAGGCCATAACATATTGAATTGCACATTCACATGTTAAACATGTAATTACTTATTAATCACATAATTACATGTGAAAACTATGTGATTTGTTTGTATGGGAAATTTTCCCAAGTAAAACATCTAGGACTTCCCATGTCTAAGAGCAAGCATATGCTAGCTTTGTTTCTGTCATGAGAAATGGGATAACTAGCTGGTGAATAAACTGGGAAAAAATGGGGTAAAAAGAGAAAAATCCAGAAGAAGAGGAGTTTTTTTTTTCAGGTACACCTAAGATTATCTCAGAGACTCAGCTGTAGGTGTGGATTGGATTCTCACTCGCTTTTCCCACACGTAAAACCCTTGGAGAGTTTAATGTCCAAAATGGCTGATCTGGAGAGAGGCATTAGGTTATATAACACAACATGGTGATGTCACGCTTTGATGTATTTTGCTGAAGAGTGTGTGAAGCCTCATGGCTGGAAAAATGTTCTGCTTTTCCTCTTCTCGTTACTGTTTTATGCAACGACGAGAGAAAGTGTGTGATGAATCTCACTGAGATCTTGTCCAGACATCAAACATCAAAGGTAACAGGCTATAATAGGATAATCTCATTCTGGCTCAAATGAAACAAAAGATATACACACACACACACACACACACATGCCAGAAATAGACCCAAAATGTCCACATACACTTTTACACGACACCAGTGTTACTGAAAGACGTTAAAAAAAAAAAGTTTTAGCTTCACTGCTAAAACGGCTATTAATTGGCCAGGTGTGAGAACTTTATATTCATTAGCTCAGACTAAACCAGATTAATTAGAAAAGTGAAAATGCCATTAACTGTGAGTCACTGGGCTCAGCTGGTCGTCTGTACAATCCAGAGAGAAACAGAGCTTAGACAGTGTGTTCCGGTAGGTTAAAAAAAAAACAAAAAATCAAGTTGATCAAGTTTCTCTCATTAGAACAAAAAAAAAGCAGTTATGCTTTTCAGTATGAGTATGAGGTCCTAGAATCACAGGATTTTAAAAAAATCCATTAAATTCCACAAATAGCTGATTTTATATCCTCCAAAAGCTTTCCCGGTGTTTACAGTTCTGTGCTATTAACGGAAGCTTGTAAGTTCATTTCCCAGCCCTACCTGAGAAACCTTCATCAAGATCGCTTAACCCTCAACACCTTCACTCTGTGTTCAGTTGGGTTCTGTCTCTCTTTAGTCGCTTTAGATAAAAACGTCCCAAATGGTTAGAAACGTGGGACAAATCAACGAATCACCACGAAATGCCAAGATATCGACAAACTCTCAATCATCAAGAAACCACAGACAAATAGACAACCTCGCAAATGCCAAGAAACCAGGGGACAAATCGACAAACACCACAAAAATGGCAAGAAATGGAGAAATCATCAACCTCACAAAAGCTGTGAAACCAGGGACAAATCAACAAACTGACAAAAAAAGCAGTTTGGATACATTTTTGAGCATTACTCCATTTCTTTACTTTCATATGTTTGTAAAGTTTTTGTAAAGGTTACCTTTTTTAGCATCAGATGGTTTCAAATAGTCATCAAATTCCAAACAAATCTACCCTTTAACAGATGTGACAGCAGGAATGAGACCCAATACCCATTACTGTAATCTATCCACTGCTACGTACCTGCAGTTAGTATATAGGAAGCTAGCTATTATCATTCAGCTAGTCTGTTAGCATGCTAGCTAACATTTGAGAGATGAGGAATAAAGCTATTGCTATCCTTAGCTAATATTTTCCCATGTTCCTTGGTTCCATGGTGAAAGACTTACAAATTTAATCAGTGTGTCACCTGAGGTATCTTTTTCTCTTGTAATCTTTCTTATATTTTTACTTTGATACTTTAATTAAATAAGAGTTATACTTTTTATACTTTTTACTTAAGCCTAAGTTAAAAATTTGCAGCTGTACTTGCAGCTATACTAGCAGCTTTTACCGTAGTGTGTTCGGAGGAAACCCAACACTGCTCATCACCCTGAGAACACTATGCCCACTGTGAAGCATGGTGGTGGTAGCATCATGATGGAAGTTACCCTCTCTGCTCTTGGTTGCTTCTCTGTTTAATCCCCTCTTAGCCTGCTCAGTGACTTTGGTGAATGGCCTCCTCTAGGTAGAGTTGCAGTTGTGCCATATTCTTTCCATTTTAATAAACATAGGGATATTCTTTTATAAGCAAACCCTGACTGATATTTTTCCAGAACTTCGTCCGGGACTTGTTTTGATAGCTCCTCCTCACTCCAAGGTCAGCATCTGATTATGTGAATTATGATGGCAAGTGATTTAGGGGTTTCACACACAATAATGGGAGTGAATACTTATGCAATCACAACTTTTATGTTCTTTTTATTTGTAAATAATTTTGTAAACTATACAGATTTTCTTCCCAGGTCAATATTATGGGTTATTTTGTGTAGATTCACGACATATAATCCCAATTAAATCCATTTCAGTTTCAGATTTTCTTATAACAAAAGATAAATGAATTTGTGTCTGGCTTAAAGCATAAACGAGACCAACTGTTTACACAGCACCTATCCCAGTGCATTGTGGGATTGAAAGAGTGCACTGAGTATTCTCCATTACAAACTTCTCTCCACTCCACTGTTATAAAAGTGTGTGAAGTAAATAGTGCACTTTATAGTGAACAGGGCATGTTCTGATCACAGAGCCAGATTACAGCATGCAGTCGAGTCGCTTCGTGTGGATTTAATTTGCACTGGTATCAGTGTGGAGGACAAGCTGCTGACCAGTCAGAGCGGTTATAACTCCAAGCTCACGCTGATAAACTTTCTCTCTCTGCCTGAGTGGAGTGGAGTGAAGCTTCGCTAAAATCCCAGCAGGAGCCGTAATCAGCTGCGTGAGTGCTCGACCCGGTGTGTCATCCATCCTGCTTTAATATGACATCAGTATTCAACCTGCATGCAGAGAGTTACTCAGGTATTTATTCTCAAACATCACTGGCACTGTCCCTGTTACACGGACTAAACCTAACACTTAGCTCTAATTTCCAACAACAACAACAGTCTCATTTCTGCAAAAGTTTCACTTACCTTAAATGTAGCTGATCAGCCAAGACATATTGTTCAAGCTAAACAGCTTACAGCTCAGCAAGCATTTCTCTACAACATTCCAAGTAGATAATCCAATTGCTTTTTCCAATAGAGAACATATTAGTGTTTAAGCTCAATACAAGTCACATGGTATTAGCATGAATGAAGAAAAGGCAGTAGCTATATTTGTAACTAGAACAAGCTGAATAATGTTGGGTCCTGATTCTGAACTCCACGACACGATGCTAGCTATTTTTTTAAAGTTAAACATTCATTTGTCAACCTTCATGGCCTGTGACGTTCACTTGCTAACTGCTAACTTCTAACTCCATTAAGAGAACATACTCAGCAAACCCCGAAAGAAGTAAAAGAAATAAATATAATAGAAATGCTAAAAACAAAAGAGGAAATAGAAACATCATTCTTAAGCTAAGTACTGTTTATATACAATACATGAGCATAACTAAAGGAAATACTCGTCTCTGATTGGCTGAGAGGTAAAGATGTTGACAAACAGTTTAGACTAGGTCTATACAGTTGAGGTCAAAAGTTTGCATCCCCCTTTCAGAATCTGATTTTGAATTTGAAGATCAGGGTAAATTTAACTTATTTTGTCTTCTGGGAAACATGTAACTATCTTCTGTAGCCTCTGAAGGGCAGTACTAAATGAAAAAATATGATATTTAGGCAAAATAAGAAAAAGGTACACATCTCCATTCTGTTCAAAAGTTTTCACCCCCCGGCTCTTAATGCATGTTTTTTCCTTCTGGAGCATCAGTGAGCGTTTGAACCTTCTGTAATAGTTGCATATGAGTCCCTCAGTTGTCCTCAGTGTGAAAAGATGGATCTCAAAATCATACAGTCATTGTTGGAAAGGGTTCAAATACACAAAAAATGCTGGAAAACCAAAGAATTTGTGGGACCTGAAGGATTTTTCTGAAGAACAGCAGGCAGTTTAACTGTTCAGGACAAACAAGGGACTCAGGAACAACTATCAGTAAACAAAAAAACACAGCTGTGGATCATTCAGGTAACAACACAGTATTAAGAATCAAGGGGATGTAAACTTTTGAACGGGGTCATTTTTATAAATTCGGCTATTATTTTCTCTTGTGGACGATATGTAAACATCTTTTATGTGAAATATCTTATTCAGGTCAGCACTAAATTAACAATAACGTGCATTGTGTATGATCGCTCTTATTTTGGTAAAATAATAAACATTTTGCAGATTCTGAAAGCGGGATGTAAACTTTTGACCTCAACTGTATATATGGATTGTGATTGTGCCATTAGTGGATGTTTAGTGCTTAGTGCATGTAAATGGTTTGATTAAAATCAGAGAGTTAAGCAACGCCACTGGAGTGTTAGCGACACAGGTTCCATCTTGCAACCACAAGCGTTGTTTGGTTTGTCTTTCTTGGGAGAACGTGTGAAAATGTTCTGTATAAAAAAAACCTACAGTGTTTCTATTTCAGAAAAGCTTTCAAGCTAGATCTCCTTTAGAAAGATAGAACTGTCAATCATTCAAAGAGCTGTACTGAGGAGCTTAAATTAACCACTCGGTGTACACTTTTACAAAAAAGGAAGAATTTAAAGCTTCTGCAACAGATTTTTTTATTGTTAAAGATTCTTATCTGTTTGATAGGCAAACATTAGTATGTCTGTATAGAGCTGTGGTGAAAAGTGACAACCCTGATATCAAAAATAACATTTGACAAGATGATGTTTCTTTTATGAATCAAAGCAAAAGGCTGAGAATCTGCCACAGCTACGTATGTGAAGCGTTTTTGTCCATTTTTATAGACTGATTAGACAAATCATTTGGTATATGAAGCTAGCAACTCTGTGCAGAACAAAGTGTATAACTCACACAGGCCATATCCAAGTCCATATGAGGTAATGAAAAACTCAATATGCTTAATGACGACTTCAGGATGTAGTTTGCTTTTCCAACACACCTAATTTAATGCTCTACATCTGTCTTGTTGAAGATTATCAGATGAATCAAGTGTGTTGAATGGGCTAGAGCAAAAAAAAAAGATAAACTGGTCTACATATACAAATTTTTTAAAGAAAATCTATCCTTAAATTCAACCAAGTAGCTATATTTTGTCATTTCCCTAAGCTAGGGGAATAGTATGTAGTCTATTTTGTGTTTTTCAAGCTTGTATTTATTAAACGCATTTCACCTCCAATTATTTCCTCATTACTAAACAATAAGCAGTTAGAGTGTGAGTGAATGATCTACTTTGATCATCCTCCACCAAGCTGCATGCCAAAATCATCCCACACTGCTCTCAAACTGTTTCGAGTTGTTAAGTAACCTGAAATAGGCCTGCTTATCTTACATGACACACTGTTCTGTATAAAAATGATCACGTAGCTGAAAACACCTACAGTGACAACCAGTTGCAAATAATATTCGTATTTAACAGTAGGTGAGTTCTTCATCGCTTCTGCCAACTGGTTTAAACCTCAATGACATCACAAGACCTGTTCTGGTCACATGACAGCCACTGGAGAATGGAAGTGTGAACCAGTGTGAAAGCTCTGGGAGGAAAGATGATGCGTGAAAGAGCTGTAAATAGAGGATAAAAAGTGCTACCAAAGCTCATGCTGTTGTCAAAAACCCAGACTAGCATTAACAATGTTCTAGTAGAGGAGGATTGTGGGGCATCACATGTAGGTACTCAGCCATTTTGGGGTTCTGCATGCACAGACACTCAGTTGTAAGGTTTGGTATAGAGTCTTTAGTAGCTCTACATATAGAAACACTCAGTTGTAAGGTTTGGTATAGAGTCTTTAGTAGCTCTGGTGTGTTATTTTATTTTTCACACTTATAGCTCTGGGTTGTAATGTGATAATATCGTACACTGTGATAAAGTTTATTATGGAGAGTAGGCATCAAAATCCTTACCCAAACATTCCTGCTAATTTTAGAAAGAACTCCATGAAAACCAGAGACTTTCCACAAACATTATATTTATGATTTATAATCCATGCGACAGCCATCGATCAAATATATTACACACCAACAGTGAAGTGAGACGCAGGATATGAGATTTGTAATAATGAAGCAGCTTGAGGAAAAAAAAAAGAACCGAGTCAAACTGAAAAACAAAGTCATTAAAAAACGGTGAGATAAAGAGATAGAGATAAAGGCAAGAGATTTTAGATTTTATAACTGTGTGTCTAACAGCTAAACCTGTGAGGACCTGAGGAAATGAGAACATAAATATATCACTATCACAATCAGCACCGCTTTATATTTACACGCTTATCAAACGTTCTACTGTAACTGTGACAGCACTGAGCTTTACTCACCTACACACCAACCTCTATTCTCTACTACACTCTCAGCTGCGTCAGGAGATCTGCACAGAACCTTCTGCGTTGTAGTTTTAGAAATAATCAGTTCTATGGTCCTGCACAGAATATTTAGGACATCTAGATTTAGAAATGCTCAGTTGTAAGGTTCCACATTGAGGCTTTAGGGGTTCTAGGTTTAAAAACAGTTGCACAGTTGTGCATGTTGCATTTAGAGATTCTAGATTTGGAAAAACTAAATTTTAGGCTTCCATATAGAACATTTAGGCATTTTTGATTTACAAACAGTTGTAGGCTTCTGCAAACAACTTTTAAGGGTTCTAGACTCAGGAATGCTCAGTCATAGGGTTCCACATAGAACCTTTTACAGCTCCTAGATTTAGAAATGCTCAGTTGTAGGGTTCTGCATGGAACCTTTAGGGCTTCTACATCTAGAAATGCTTAGTTGCAGGTTTGCACATAGAACTTCTAGGAGATCTAGATTTAGAAACAGTTGAAAAAAGACTGAGTAATCATGCAATAAACCCCAGGAGTCAGGTCAAGGGTAATATGACATGCCGTTACATTATTAATAAACTTTATGAGGAAATGTCCAGTAATGACGCAGAACTAGAGAGAACTAGTAGCAGCCCAGGATTACAGTACACATGCTCTGCCCAAAAATGTCAGAGTGCCCCAGAGTCCCCAAGTTCAGGCAGCGGCCTCGACTGGTTCTTGCGCTCGGATGTGGACGCTGGGCAAGCAGAACCACGTGAGAGGAAGGTCTCGGCTCGTGCTGTCGTCTTGGAACTTAATGTTCAGGTAGAAATCCCCAGTGTAAAGGAACAGCAACGCTCCAGCACAGGTCGAGTTCCCCGCTGGACTCACCTGCACACAAGAACAGAGGAACACGGAACATGAGGAGTGAATAACCCTCTCAGGACTGAATGTGCCCTCTGTAACTGCAGGCTCAGTGAAGGAGGCGTGGCCTCTGTACCTGTCAGTCTCAGTAAAGGAGGTGTGGCCTCTGTATCTGTCAGTCCCACTGATGGAGGTGTGGCCTTTGTACCTGTCAGTCTCAGTGAAGGAGGTGTGGCCTATGTACCTGTCAGTCTTAGTGAAGGAGGAGTGCCCTCTGTATCTGTCAGTCCCACTGATGGAGGTGTGGCCTTTGTACCTGTCATTCTTAGTGAAGGAGGTGTGGCCTCTGTGTTTGTCAGTCCCACTGATGGAGGTGTGGCCTTTGTACCTGTCAGTCTCAGTGAAGGAGGTGTGGCCTATGTACCTGTCAGTCTCAGTGAAGGAGGTGTGGCCTTTGTACCTGTCAGTCTCAGTGAAGGAGGTGTGGCCTTTGTACCTGTCAGTCTCAGTGAAGGAGGTGTGGCCTCTGTACCTGTCAGTCTCAGTGAAGGAGGTGTGCCCTCTGTACCTGTCAGTCTCAGTGAAGGAGGCGTGGCCTATATACCTGTCAGTCTTATAGAAGGAGGCGTGGCCTCTGTGACTATCAGTCCCTTAACAGAAATGGCTTTCATATATAATAACAGTCTTTTTTTCTTTTTCAGTTTAATCGCTCTTCCTGTTTGTGGTATTTTGTTTTTACACATGCTGTGAGCTGTGTTTTAAATGCACCGAAGGTGCTGCATAAATAAAATTATTATTATTTTAATTAAACCCAACACTCACAATCACAGCATTAACACCACAGAGTGCAGGCCAGTTGCCAAATATCACATTCTCCTGCCAGAAGGTTCGTGCATGCTTATTTAATTCTGCTGCATGAATACAAACTCTAATGAGACACACCCGACCCGGCTCATTGCACAGAGATAACGGCGATAATCGGAGACCTTAATCTGGAACCGGGTGTGTGCGAGCGGTTGGTCCCACATCAGATGGAGAGTCAGAGCACAGCGCAGTTTAATGTTCTCCTGGCACTGGCCCCATTCAGGTCATTAAAGGTTTAATGATAATGATAAGCTGATGATGCAGTAGCCATAGTTTAAAGTGGTTTAAAGTTCTTGGCTAAGTTTCAATCACAGAATTAGTGGCTTCTTATGATAACATACACATTATGTTTTAATAAGCAATGAAATACAGGCACTTCCTGAGTGTAACTAAGTGGGATATGAAAATAACATGCTGTAATAGGCGGCTATGCTGTACCTGTATTACTATATATTTAGCTATTTTGCCATATTACTTTTATCATATTATAAACTAGCTTATCAACCATTTTTCACACCACTGTGTACTCAGAATGTTAACAGTTTTAAATATTTGTTTCCTTTTTTTCTTCTTATATTCTTTAAAATCATTCAATCAGCTAGTGGCAATGGGGAGGGGATTTATACCACATCACTGCTGAATTCTGGATGCTGATTGGTCAGGTGGTGTTGATTAATTTTCTATAATAGCAGTTCTGACAGTAGTGCAGCCACAAATCACGTTTATATTAATACGCTCGTTCTAATACATTATTGTATTGATTACGCATATTGATAACATTGATTATTTTTCCTATAACAGCACACCATGCCATTTTTATGCTTTACATATTGTCATGTTTGTTGCACCATGATCATAAATGTGTCTTATTCCATTTAACTGTAGGTCTTCTGTGTGTGTTTGTACCAAATCGATGTAGAAGGAGTTGGAGCCGATGAATGTGACGGCTTCCTGCAGCTCATAGTTCTGCACGCCGTTCTGATAGTCCTGAAACGGCACCACTGTGAGAGAGAACGGTCCCACGACGCTCTTGCTGCGATTGGTTAGCTTGACCTCCAATGGCACGGCGTCGCCCACTTTACACTCAGCAACCACGTCGCAGTCGCACGCTTTACCATTCACAGCTATGTCTGTGCAGAGAGAGAGAGAGAGAGAGAGAACAGAGAGAGAGAGAACAGGAAAAGAGAGACAGAGAGAACAGAAAGAGAGAGAGAGAGAGAGAACAGAGAGAGAGAGAACAGAAAGAGAGACAGAGAAAACAGAGAGAGAGAACAGAGAGAGAGAGAACAGGAAAAGAGAGACAGAGAGAACAGAAAGAGAGAGAGTACAGAGAGGGAGAGAGAAGAGAGAGAGAGAGAGAGAGAGAACAGAAAGAGAGAGAGTACAGAGAGGGAGAGAGAGAGAGAGAGAGAGAGAGAGAGAACAGAAAGAGAGAGAGAGAGAGAGAGAGAGGAATGAAGATGACAAAATGATTGAGATGGTGATTAAGACAAGCCAAGGTGTTCACCTTCACTTACACACACTGAGAAATGACATCATCAGGTTCAAGCGATGCTGAGGGTGTTAATGAAAGTGCTAGTACACTCACTCACACACACACACACACACACACACACACACACACACACACACATACACACACACACACACACACTGTCTGTATTCATAGTGAGCTCATGTCTCTCTTTTACATTGAGTCCTGCAGGCTGATCTGTCACACGAGTCCTATCTCCAGAATGGTGCCTGCTGGGAAATCAAGTCCCTCAGGGCCTCCGGCAATGACATAGAAATGACAGCCTGCCCCAGTAGACTACAACTCACTGCAGGACAAGTTACACACACACACACACACACACACAATCCTCTTTCATAGGGGAAGATTCTGTTCTGAACCGTCCACCATTTGCTCAGCACCTGAAGTGTTAGTCTTAATGGATGGAAGTTCTTAAAGGTCAGTCGTCAGTCTATACATCAAGTAATCATGAATATAGTCCTTGCAGATAATGTCCTAGCATCACTAACCCCAATAACACATGATATTATAAAACACAGCAGTATTCGTCAACTCTTCCTAAAGCCTTCAACTAGGATGTAGCTTTAAATCACTTCAATCTAAACTGCATACAACAGATACTCTTATGTCATGTATACTCCATCACACACGCCTTCCTTCACACCTGGTACAGCCCGCTCAGCTGAGACACCATGCCATGTGGTTATATTTAGTTCTTCTGTTGCTAAGAGATGTGCAAATAAGAAATACAATGAGTAGAGTGAGACTGGAAGTGATCTATTTCTCCAGACAGAAAAATGCTGAACGAGGTGAAAAAGAAAGAAGACTTGTTGACAATATTGTCTTTTAAATATGTACAGTTAGGAGAGGAAGTGGCAATACCCACAGTAATGCCAACCAGGAAGTCAATACCTACAGTAATGCCAACCAGGAAGTCAATACCCACAGTAATGCCAACCAGGAAGTCAATACCCACAGTAATGCCAACCAGGAAGTCAATACCCACAGTAATACCAAGCAGGAGGTCAATACCCACAGTAATGCCAACCAGGAAGTCAATACCCACAGTAATGCCAACCAGGAAGTCAATGCCCACATTAATGCCAACCAGGAAGTCAATACCTACAGTAATGCCAACCAGGAAGTCAATACCCACAGTAATGCAAAGCAGGAAGTCAAATCCCACAGTAATGCCAAGCAGGAGGTCAATACCCACAGTAATGCCAAGCAGGAGGTCAATACCCACAGTAATGCCAACCAGGAAGTCAATACCCACAGTAATGCCAAGCAGGAGGTCAATACCCACAGTAATGCCAAGCAGGAAGTCAAATCCCACAGTAATGCCAACCAGGAAGTCAAATCCCACAGTAATGCCAACCAGGAAGTCAATACCCACAGTAATGCCAACCAGGAGGTCAATACCCACAGTAATGCCAACCAGGAAGTCAATACCCACAGTAATGCAAGCAGGAGGTCAATACCCACAGTAATGCCAACCAGGAAGTCAAATCCCACAGTAATGCCAACCAGGAAGTCAAATCCCACAGTAATGCCAACCAGGAAGTCAATACCCACAGTAATGCCAACCAGGAGGTCAATACCCACAGTAATGCAAAGCAGGAGGTCAATACCCACAGTAATGCCAACCAGGAAGTCAATACCCACAGTAATGCCAACCAGGAGGTCAATACCCACAGTAATGCAAAGCAGGAAGTCAATACCCACAGTAATGCCAACCAAGAAGTCAATACCCACAGTAAGGCCAAGCAGGAAGTGAACCAGAAAGTCATACATCAACAGAAATGCCAAACACTCAGTTGACTACAACCAGGAAGCCAACTCTAACATTAACACCAAACAGGAACTCAAATAGTAAACTCAACCATGAAATTGAACATTGACTCAAATAGCAGCAAGAACTGGAAGGTCAACTTTAACACTATTGCCAACCAGGAAGTAGACTGCAACAGTAACACCAATTAGACAGTTTGCTGAAATGGTCTAATCAAACCATAACAAAAACCAGAACATCAACTCGAACAGTAACACTAGAACTAGAACTAGAACTAGAAAGTGGACTCAAACATTAATGTCAACCAGGAAATCGACTCAAACAGTCAAGACGGTGACTAGAAAGCAAAAACCACCATGCCGATGCCTCTGCTGTGTGTGACATCGCCCAGTGATGGTGGAATGAAAACAACCCTTCTGTCCTTCCACTGATGAAACAGGAGCGCAGAAACCTCACATGATCAGATCAGGTCCGAGTCATTGTTGGTTCAAGTGGTTATCTGAAATCTTTTATTTTCAATTTATGCACAGCTGTACTTCACAGAGATATCTATTTAACCACATCTATTTCTTTAAAAATAAGTCCTGTTCAGCATTTATTCTGTCTGTAAAAATAGATTGCTCCTCTTCTGTGCACATGCTGGGGAAATTCACCTGGCTGTTACACGCCCATCTGTCCCTGCAGATATTCCGAGCGTCTGCTCCTGATATGGTTAATGAGGGGTATTGTGCAGAGAGGATTCAGAGGGAAGCTACTCATAACAGGCTGAAGGAAAGCTAATGGGGAACGACAGTGGAGCTAAACACTCTGTGAGCACAGAATGGCCCCTGGGTACTTTAAAGAGCGCTGGGTGTGGAAGGTGGGTGTGTGTGTGAGTGTGGGTGTGTGTGTTACTCATCTGATTATGTATTAGGCAGCCTTTAGCATCCATGAGGGGTGTATGTGCACACACAGGTGGTATACACTCAAACACATGTGCACATGCCATGAACGTGGACATACCTTTAAAAAAGATAGATAGGCGCTAAGGAAGAGGAAAATGATCCGTGCCAGCTGTAACTCTGCAGCAGGTGTGTGTGTGTGTGTGTGTGTGTGCGCATATTTGTGTGCAGGTGTATGAGTCAGAGTGTGTTGTCCTCAGGGTGTAAGTAAACACACTCATCTCTCTCTAGCTTGGACAGCAGCATGGTTGCTGAGGGTGACCATCGTGTCAAGCTGCACACACACTGTGTCAGTACAAGCCCATGGCGTTCACTCACCTGTTTGCCCGCTGAATGACACGGTCAACCCCCCCAACACACACACACACACACACACACACACACATCCAGTGCAACTTTTCTCAGGCAGCACAGGCCCAAGAATCTGTTCTTGTCTAATTTTCCACACACGTCATTTAGCGAATCTTGATAGCCAGGCATAAGTTACTGAAACACAGCGACAGATGGATGCCAATATATTAAAAACAAAACATACGCTGATAATGACACCCCATGAAAAACAAAAAACAACAACAAAAACCCAAGATGAGATTCCAGTTTGAATACAGTAAGTCATTCACAGTTCCTAATCAATTTTTTTGGAAAGTTCCTAAGGATTTCTTTGGATTGTTCTTAATTTTGGAAGAATTATTTAGATATTTATTGAGAATTATTTAGGGTTTTTGAGTAGTTACTAAGAGATTCTTCAGAAAGTTGTTAAGGTAATCTTTAGAAAGTTCCTAAAGGGTTCTTCGGATAGTTCCTAAATGGTTCTTTGGATAATTCCTAAAGGGTTCTTCAGATAGGTCCTAAAGGGTTCTTATGCAAGATCCTAATGAGTTATTTGGATAGTTCCTAAGGGATTCTTTGGATAGTTCCTAAGGGATTCTTTGGATAGTTCCTAAGGGATTCTTTGGATAGTTCCTAAGGGATTCTTTGGATAGTCCCTAAGGGATTCTTTGGATAGTTCCTAAGGGATTCTTTGGATAGATCCTAAAGAATTTTTAGATAGTTGAAGAGTTCTACAAGGGTTCTTCCAGAGAGGCACTTTTTTTCCCAACAGCATACTGTGTCTCCAGTTCCTCTGGTGTTTCTATATGACACTGTGTATTGGGGTAAGGCAGATATTTATGGAAAGGATTTTGGATAAGACACAATTCTATTAATTGTTATCTACATTAGCTTGAAGGCTCCAATGAAAAACTAAAAAAAAGTAAACTTGAGGCACCAAATATATCTTGGCTTGACATTTATGGAAAGATTTTTCACTTATGCTAATATGTAATACATGAGTTTATTTATCAAACCCTTTGCTTTTGTTTCAGTGTGCGTCTCTCTAGTGTGAGACAGGAGACCTTGAGGGTTCCTTTGCTGATCCATTACTGTGATGAGGAGACACATAGCTTCAAGGGCTCTTCTGTGAGCATGAGAGCGAATACAGGACGCCACCAGCAACCAGATTTAAAATAGAGAAAGGGGATTTTCGAGCACTTATCTGAAGGCAGTTGTTATGAGCGCAGCTCAAGGCTGGCTTTTTTGTATCTGCGTTCAAAAATAAAAATATATGTGTGTGTGTGTGTGCAAATAGTTTTATAGTCCTGTAAATATGGTTATTAACAAACACCCTACAAATAATCCACTGACCAAAGCAATACACGCATATGCCCAGCTAGTTGTTTGAGGTGACGCAAATTGGGTTAATAATGCTGTGTCAAGAATAATTTTCTAGAATTTTCCAATGCGCTGGTCAAGACAGAGCGACCAGAAAAGCCTGAAGTAACTGGAAACTGGTGGTGTTGTTGAGAAAAAGTGCTGCCTGAAGTTTCTTTTGTGCTAATATGGAAAAAAAAGCTGCTCATATAATAAGAACACTGTAACCATAACAACATGGAGATTCTCAGCCCAGCAATGTAGTCATTTTTACCCAGACATTGGGTTTAAAAACCCAACCAGCGTGCTGGGTCAACACGCTAACCTGACCTTACTGGGTTAAAACAACCCATACTGGGTTAGTTCATATGGGACCCAGAACTGGCTTTCCAAATTTACCCAAATTTAACTCCGATATTTTTAGAGTGCATGAGGATCAAGTACATTTTGAGCTGTAAGCCCAAATCTTATGCTTAACAGTGATGCTATAAAATGCCCCAACTTGACCTCTGACCTTTGCCACCTTCCAAGCTATATGTGGGATATGCAAAGCACCAACAGTTTCCACTTGGCGATTTACAAAGAAAGATACCGGGGTGCTTATGTGGAATTCAGGTTCAACCCCAGCTACGCCTTGCACCGTCTGTTCCCAAATGAATAATGCGCCATATTGTGCGTGAGTGTGAAGAGCAGGAGTTCTCCTGTCTTTCTTTGCCATGTTGAGTCATGCAGTTTCCATCCATGTTATTGAATTTAGAGCCAGAGTGAGTGAAGAAGAAAGGCAGAGTTTGGCTAAGCCTGGCTGTTTGGCCGCCCTGCGCAAGTTGGCATGGCCTCGCTCCACTGAGACGGAGACAGCGATGAATAGATGGATTTAAATTGAGCATCTTGTTGCAGTTGATATTGGAATCATCTGTCTTCTAATCTCTGAGCTCCAAATTAAACACTGCTGTTGCTCAGGTCCTGAACTGGGATCACTCTCGGCCCGGTTTGGATCCCTCAGGACACACCTCACTTTTGCTGTGCACCACATGGCTTCTCTGAATATTCTAGAGAACAAAATCATCAGCAGATGATAGGCATTTTTTTTTCTTCACCTCGTCCCTGGATAATTGAAGTGCCTGTCAGGAACAGAAGAGGTTCTTGACAGTCCTTTTACTGAGCAAATAATTTGAAAGTGCACTGGATAGGCTATTATAAGACAAATAATTGGATTTGAAATATGGGTGCCCTCGCAATTCTAGCAGATTCACCTGCATAACTCAACTAATTTAACTTATCTAATGCACTTTAAAAGGTAATTGTAAAAAGTAGTGCCATTTTTCATGCTGACACAAAAATTCCTGACTTTGTAAAACCGCTGATGTTAGTTATTCAGAAAGGGCAAAGCCGAACAGACTCAGGGTTACTCACTTCATGAGACTGTGAAGTCAAATTATTAGCTACACAAGTCTCATCCATAGAGATGTGGACATTTTGTTATCAAAAATCTCTCTGGAATTTTATGAAGTATCTAGTGCTTATAGGAAACAGAGCTGATATCTTAGTGATTGTCCTGTCACATTCTTATTTTCTGCTCTTGTCACTCTATACTCCAGGGCTAAGGTGATGTATTTACACTTATTCATTTGATGGATGCTATTATCCAAAGTAATGTATCACTAAGACGGGATACAATGCAAGTGGCCTAATCAGCAAATGGCTGTGCTGATATTTAACTCACAATATTCTAATTACTAGCTGAGAATCTTACACACTGAAGCACCACTGTGCTGCACCACAAATCAAAGATTTCAAAACACATCCAGTTCTTCACTGATGTGACACATAAACTAACTTCACCATATGGCCTTTCAATATAACATTTAGGGGTGGCCATTTTGGACCTGCAGAATGACTTTTAGTGAGTAACTCCACAGTAGAGGTTGCACTGAGACAAAAGAAGTCACTGTTCATTCATTCGTCTTTAGTAATCTTGGTAAAGGTCAAGTGATTTAAATGACTAGTTTGTTTATATTTTGCAAAATATAACCAGCTATGTTTGTCAAAAAATAGTGCAGGCAGGTAAAACAAAATTAGTAACTGTAGGAGTGGGTGGGATTGGTCAGAATTCCATCAGGAGTGGGATGGAGTGATCAGAATACCTTTGGGAGCGGGAGGGATCAGTCAGAATTCCTCTGGGAGCAGGAAGAGAGTGGTGAAAATTCCTTTGGGAGTGGGTGGATTTGGTCATAATTCCTTTGGAAGTGGGCGGGAATGGTCAGAGTTCTTCTGAAATGGGTGGAAAGTGGTCAGAATCCCAGAATCCCTTGGGGAATGGGTGAGAGTGGTCAGAATTCCTTTGGGAGCAGGTGGGTACTGTCAGAATTCTTTTGAGAGAAGGCAAAAGTGGTCAAAATTCCTATGGGAGCAGGTGTGGGTGGTCCTAATTCCTGTGGGACCGGGTGAGAGTGGGACTTAAAAAATAAATAAATAAATAAATAAAGTGCCCCTCTTCTCCATAGTGCAAATTTTGCATCACTCCACACCCCAGACTTTCTTCCCAAAGTTTTAAGGTGGAATTGTTGCAAAAAGCAGGAAGTAACATAGGTGATAACACAGGTCCAAGTGTATGAAGTATATGTTTTCAGACACTAACCACGTCTACATTTGGGTTAAAGCTAAATGTGTATAAATGAAATGCTTAGCTGAACTATTCCTTTAAAGTGTAAAGTATAATTGCTAAGGAGGAAAACCCACCTTGCAAAGTTTCCCAGGCAAGAACGTCTCATTCTTTCTACACACACACAAACTCTGTCAGGTACAAAGAATATTCTAGACAACAGTTTGCTCCAAACTGTCATTACTTCATTATTATCCCATCAGACTAAGCCCTTCACCGTGGTAGATGTGGAGATTATAATAGCTATAATACGGCTATAGTGTGTTCTGTATAAGCACAGCCTGCAGAACTGAAACTTAATTACACACTCTGTGTTTCCCCAGCGGGAGACCAGAACCAATGCACCATCTCTCTGTCTATCTGTCTACCGCTCTCTTTCGCTCTCTGTGTTTCTCTCAGTGAGATAGCAAGGCCTTAAATACCGGCTGCTGGGAGCAGAGGATAGAGGAGCGAGCGAGCTAAATGTCAGGAGTAATGGGAAAATAGAGGAGAGGGGCAAGAGGTAATAGAAGGACAGGACAGGGATGGAAGTAGATGAGAATGCAGGCTAGGAGAAATATTCAGGACAAAGAAACGGAAGCTGGAAAACAGAGGAAGTGAGAGGAAAGCATGCACATGACTGGAGGTGAGAAGGTCAGAGGTCAGGAAGGTGCCAGAAAAGGGTAGTGGAGAAAGCAAAAAGGTGCTGAGGAGATAGAGTGAGGTTTAAAGGGTCCTGAAAGGTTTTAGGGGGAAAGGATTGGAAAGAGGATTTGAGATTTATGAGAAGGTCAGACAGGCATGGTACTGATCAATCCCACAGCACCCATCTGCCTCTCTCTCTCTGTGCCTCTCTCTCTCACGCGCCTTCTCTTTTTCAGGTACCTGTGTCTGAGATGTTAACACAACAGCTACACAGTTCAGTTAGACACAAAGAAGAAGAGGACAAAGAGTAAGGAAGAGGAGGATGAGACTACGGGGACAAGGTGAATATGAAAAGGAGAAGAAGATAAAGAAGAGGAAGAGGATGAGAAGAAGACAAAAAAGAATAAGTAGAAGACAAAGAAGAAGAAGAAGAGGAAGAAGAAGAAGAATGGAGGAGGAGATGAGGGAAAAAAGGAGGAAGAAAAGAAGAAGGAGGTGATAGTGAATACATGAAAACAATACAATGAAACAGATGCACAACAGTAACAGGATGATGATGATGATGATAACGACGACGACGATGATGATGATGATGATGATTATATTGGCAAACAGAAGAAGAAGAAAAACAAAGATAATGATAAAAAAAAAAACAGAAATGGAAAGAAAGGAAAGGATGATTATGATGACAAAGACAATGAAAAGGAAGTAGATGCACAATGATAGTGACAAAAGCAAGAAGACATCAAGCAAGTACAAGACCAACCTAAAGATAAAGAAACAACAGGATGATGATGATAAAGATAAAGATGATAAAGATCATGAAAAGGAAAGAGCAGAATATAATCAGAAGATTATATATTATTTAGTGGAAGCTCCAGGATGGGCAGAAGGCCACTGTAAGTTGTGTTGGGTAAACACATTTAGAAAAAAAAAAAAAAAAAGACATGTAAATGAGTAAATAAACAAGAAGAAAACAACAGGTTGAAGAAGAACCACTTAAACACCAAGCATTTTAATGTGATCTGTGTTTAAATTGCCAATGGCCACTTTCCTTTCCATCATCTCACTAGTGCCATGGTAAATTTGATCATCTCTCTATCATACACATGAATTCCTCCATTACCCAGAGTGCACTGTGAGGTGCTAATGGCCAGGCACCACTCGGTCTACAGCGTCCGTGCTTGCAGCCAAATCAATGTGCCGCCATTTGTTTGGAGCCCAATTAAGGGGAAGTGCTGAGGCGACGGACATGCTCTCTCCCTGAGGAACCGGCCTCCAGGAGCCGAGCTCTGCTAATCCAGTTTGCTGATCATCCATTGATTAAAGATTTCGAGCAGGATTGATCTGCTTTCCTCACGCTCAATTAGTTTAGTCCTGCCAAGGATTTATGCGTGGCAGTGAGATGCGACAGTGTGAGGGAGCTAAACAAGACCAGGAACAAAGCTGAGAATCATGTAGACCTGCTGTGCTGAGCAGATTTTAAAGTTTAGCCCCGCCACAACATAACTGGTTCAGCTCCTGATTGGCAAGATAATTACTTGATGAGTAAAAAGCTCAATGCATGGGGTCTTCAGTACTTCAGGTGCTGGTCCTGGTGTCCAGGAACCAAGTGAGCCTTTTTGAGAACCTGCCAATTTTTCCACCAGTTTAAGAGACAAACCATTACATAATCAGAAGTGAGAGTTTGCTAATACGTGATATAAAAATAATACTCATGCAGAATTATTTCTGTACTTCTGCCTTCGAGAACATTTACCTGTCCTGCTTTAGTGGTGAAATGGTTCGAGGTTAGGAAGCAGCACCTTAAGCAGAAAACCATTATAAACCATAATAAAGATACAAGCACACACTCATACTCACTTCTCCACCATCCAAAAACGACTCATCAAACATTTGATTCTCGACTCAGCATATTATTCAGCTCATTAGGCCTCGTTAATCTCCAACCAGAACCATTCTGTCTCTCATTAAAAGACTGTGATGATTTTTACCTTCTACAGATTGGAAAACAAGCTCCTCCCTTTCCATCACACCACATCAGCGATAGTGCAGGCCTTAGCAGCTAATCTGTGCTGTGTTCACGCACGTCGCTAAACGGCAGCTTTGTTAAGCAGCAGCTGGAACGGACGCCATGTATCATTAGAGCTAATTGGGGACAGTTTCGTACAGGCTGCCAATTCAGCGCTCATTTACAACCGCAAAACAGCTGAACACTGTCATCCATCACAGGCTCACATCACACACCAGCGTTTAAATCCCTGTTAGCTCTGTAGTTTTTAACACAGTTTGTGAGTGTATGTGTGTGTTGAGCAGGATCTGTCACAAAAAACACCAAAATCAAGAAAACCCAAATCAAACTTTGTTTCTCTGCATTAATGTTTAACACATGTAATACACTGTGTAATATATACACACACACACACACACACACATACATCTGCCTGTATATATATATATAAAATAGAGAGAGAGAGAGAGAGAGGTGAACAAGCAGATAGAGAAAAAGAAAATGCAGACACAGAGATAGACATTGAGATATATAGACAGGCAGACAGACTTTCTTTTTCTTGTATATACACGTATATATATATGTATATATACACACATATGTATAAGCAGCAAAAAGAAATCTGTTTTGACTTACCAGGGCCTAAATAACAATTGTGTGGTCCTCACTAACTTCTATAAACAGACACATATCCTCAGGTGACAATTTAAAAATGTTTCAAAAATCAAAACCATTAAGAGAGTAATTATCTGCCAGGTGTTACTAATAAAATGCACAAGATTATTTAATCATCAAGAAGTGTGACTGCCTCTATAAAAGCAGAACATTTGACAGTCTGGTGTCCTGGAGCACTGAAGGTATGTGTCTACATAATACCAAGAAGAAAGCCATCAGCCATGACCTCAGAGAAGCAATTGTTGCTGCTCATCAATCTGGGAAGGGTTATAAGGCCATCTCCAAAAAAACTGAAATCACCATTTTACAGTGAGAAGGACTGTTTATAAATGGAGACCCTTCAAGACAGTTGCCAATCTTCCCAGGAGTGGGTGTCCCAACAAATTCAGTCCAAGGTCAGACCGTTTAATGCTCAGAGATATAAAGAAAAACAAAAAAGATACATCATGTGACCTACAGGCCTCTGTAAGCACATTAAATGTTTTTGTTCATGACAGCACAATCAGAGAAAGATTGAACAAGTAGGGCTTTCAAGGAACGGTGGCTAGGAAATAGCCCCTTCTCTCCAAAAAAGAATATGGAGCATGACCTAGGTTTGCAAAATTGCATCTGAACAAACCACAAAAGTTCTGGAAAAATGTCCTTTGGATTGATGAGACCAAGGCGGAGATGTTTGGTCATCATGCACAGCACCATGTTCGGGGAAATCCACATATAGTGTATCACCACAAACATCTGATACCAACTGTCCAGCATGTTGGTGTAGGGGTGATGATTTGGGCTTGTTTTGCAGCCAGCTGCATGGCAACTCTCAGGGGAGTGGTCGCTCTTGGGGCATGGTCACTCTCAGGGGTGTGGTGACCCTCAGGGGAGTGGTCACATTCAGAGAATGGGTCATTCTTAGGGGCGTGATCACATGGTTAAGAAATACTCCTTACCCCTCAGACATTAAATGACTTTTTGTAGGGTTAATAACTCCAACAGCATTCACACAGAGGAAATGAATCACACCCCACTCATCAGTGTAGCGGTGCAGAGATTTACACTTCATTATTATCACTACAGAGAAGCTATGCAGCTCATACATTGACATCATGTAGCTTAATGTAGCTCTTCACCATGCTGCCTCTCACTGTATAAAGTATATAACACACATGCACACGCACACACACACACACACACACACACACACACACTGTCACGCTGTTCAGCAGGCTGTTGTAGACTCTGTGTGCTAAATGAAAGATTGTCAATAGCTGTTATGCTAAAGTGCTAATCACTCAGTGCTGCTAATTAAACCACACTGAGGCTCATTCACATCCATATGATGCCTGCATTAACCTTCATATATACAGCTATAGAGCGGTGTGTGTGTGTGTGTGTGTGTGTGCGTGGGTGGGTGTGTTTTAGAGCAGCGATGATGGTGACGGTTCCCACACACTGAGTGAATGGAAAAATAAACAGAGCACAGCGGCAGGGCTGTCATATCCACTGTCCACACACACACACACACACACACACACACACACACACACACACACACAATCTTAATGCAGCCCGCTCCTAATTAAATAAACAATGGTCTATGCAAAATTATATAAAAGACTCTGAGGTGATGAATGTCAGTCTCTCTCTATCTCTCTCTCTCTTTCTCTCTCTCTCTCTCTCACACACACACACACACACACACACACAGGAAAAACAAACACACTAATCATCAGGGCATCGCTTTTCTGCCCTCGGAAATCATCAACATGTACACGTTTAATGAGGTAAAGCATTTAAGCTGATCACTGGGGGGGGGGGGGGGGGTCAAAGTGAAGGAAAAAGAGAAACAAAGAAAGAAAAAAAAAAAGAGAGAGAGAGAGAGAGAGAGAGAGAGTGATGAATAATGCTGAGTTTGGTTAAACAGTAGGGAAGTTGGAGCCTGTAGTGATTTGGACAGTTTCCTGCTGCATCAGTGAAGTGTAAAACCCTGAAGATCATCCAGCATAAGTGTGTTACACTCTGACCTCATCACAGCACTGACTGTGTGTGTGTGTGTGTGTGTGTGTGTGTGTGTGTATGCAAGTGAGACAGACAGACAGACAGAGACAGAGACAGAGACAGAGACAGAGAGAGAGAGAAAGAGAGTAATTTCGAGGGCAGCTGTGTGGTGTGGCGAGGTGAAGAGGTGAATAATCATCATCCACATGCACGGCTTATCTGGCTGGATTCCTGCATCTCCCTCCTGCTGTTCTCCGTGTGTGTGTGTGTGTGTGTGTGTGTGTGTGTGTGTGTGTGTAGCCTGTAGGAGGTTGTGTGTACATTTGATGGTGTTTTGCGATGCTGCAGCCGGAGGAATCCCCTCCCTCAGTGGGCGACATCACTGTCATTGCCATTACATAAAACCACACAACATATCCCACAATCCTCCACAGGCTGAGGCTAAGTCGAGGCTCGGGGGCGGCCATGCTCTGTTGAGTTACGCAACACACACACACACACACACACACACACACACACACACCTACCCAACTATGGAAAGGGGTGCGATCTCCATAAATGCAGTTTATTATTGGTAACAGTGGAGATGAATTTACAACAGAGTGTGAATCTGGAAAATAAGAGGAGTGTTACAATCCTCACGGCATTAACCACCACTACAGGGAAGTGAATTCAGGAAACGTGTGTGTGAAGGAACATCAGTGTTCCCAGTGCTTTTACTCAAAAAGCTAGATGCTACCAGATGACGTCATACACTAATCTGCATATTCACTGAAGAAAGAAGGTCTGAAGACACTCGCAGTTCTGTTGAATTCTGGATTCTGATCGGTCAGAATTTGTTGTTTAATTCTCTCTAACAGCAACTCTGACAATAGTGCAGCTGCAAATCACAGGTTTGTATTAATGCACTCACTCTAATAATGTTATGTTACATAATGATATGCTGAAGTTTTCTGTAAGGAAACGTTTATGGAAGGAGTCTCCAGTGTCAGCACTCTGTAATAGTCAGAAGTAATGCTGTAACACTTTG
The DNA here is from genome assembly GCF_027358585.1 of Pangasianodon hypophthalmus. NCBI lineage: Eukaryota > Metazoa > Chordata > Actinopteri > Siluriformes > Pangasiidae > Pangasianodon > Pangasianodon hypophthalmus. The sequence continues at coordinate 4,969,251 of NC_069718.1, forward strand.
CATTTTCTCGAGACATGACAAGCTGCATTTTTTTTGTCTCATCAACGTCAAGAGAGAGAAAAAAAGAGAGGCTGGTGAGGGAACGACTGTTTACAGCTGCTATAACGTAAGTGAGAACAGGAACTAACCTGTTTTGAGGGCATTCCACAACATAAAATGTAACTATAAACAGATAAAAAGAATGTCATTATTTAATAAATAAAAATTGGTGTGGTATAAGGGGAATAAAACACTTTGGAACATAATGTTATAGGAAAATATTCACCTTTGGGCTGGTATCAGTAACAGTAATTTTCACTTTGCATTGTTGATTATTTTCCGATGATGACATGCCACGTTTTGTTTTATTCATGACTTTTCTAACGCTGCATGGCAAATAAACAGAAACTACCTCTACAGTAAACATGAAAGCAACTCCTACACTGAGGTACTCCTTTTTTATGCCCTTGTAATAGCTGTCTTACAAGGTAACTGGACATTTTCCCCTGGAACATAAGTCCATCTGTCTGCTATCTGAACATAAACCTTTCTCGGACAAATTCTAATAAAATAAACTTTGTGTTAACATCCATCTGCTCCACTGTGAAGCAGACTTTCCCTATCGAGCGCTTCTCAGATCATCAAATACACACTTGCAGCAGTTTTTCCTCTACCTTTTTCCTGAAATGTGTTTTGGTAGTTTCCTGCAAGACTGATTATGTAGCCAATCCATCACAAGAAAAATGAAAAACAATACGCCTACAGCAAACTCCAAAAGAGAATCTAACACACACTCCTCCATGCTGAAGACAAACACAAATCAACATTGCTTGTTTTCCACTTCGGGGTTTTATTCCTCTGATTTCTGTGAAATGGACGATGAGGGTAGACAGAGACGACAAATAAAAGAGCAGAGTGTAATAAGGCTGGAGATTTATCTGTCCTGTGTTTGCCAACAGTGATCATTCGCAGAAGCCAGAGCGCAACCTCGGTTCTTCTCTCAGAGACAGAGTGGACTAACTGGACATCTATCTGCTCGGATAGTATGTGAAACAGAGAGCACATTCCAGCAGGTAAAGTCTCAAAATCCAAATGTGAATTCCTTGGACCAGTGAATTTCCTGCACACATCACGTCAGTGTCTTGCGGCTTCATTAAGTTTGTGCACAGGACCGTCAGATCACCGTATAAAAAATAAAGTGGAAAATAATAGGATGTGCTGGATCAAGTGCTATTTTATGTGCTGTGGAAGCCACATTGTTACATTCAACCAGATGTGCAATGATTAATGTGATAAAAACAACTAGCACTATTCATGCAGCAATACAGTGGCACTGTACTCCACTCCTATTAGATTTCTTTCAATGCTCACCATCTTCTCATTCATACATCATCATATTAATCTTTATTTTTATTTTATTTTAAATTTTCATTTTCCATTGTATTACATTTGACAGTAAGGAAAAAAATCCTTCTTCAGTCCGCATTCTCTACTGACATAATATGAACGAGGAATACAGAAAACTGACTCTCTGACAGAAACTCTCTGACTCACTGACAGAAAAAAGTCTCAGCATAGAAGAAGACCAAATACAACCATCTTTCCCCATGTAAATATTGACATACAGTACCATTTGAATTTAAAGCACCAACTATGATTATGACGCCAACATCTGAATATGTTCCTACCTGGGTTTAGCCTCCATTCAACTTTACAGTAGAGTGTATACGTTTCAGCTCCTACCATCTCGTCTCAGAATGCAAGCCCCAAAACACAATCTAACACACAACCCTCTATGCTGAAATCAAACACAAACCATCATTGTTAGTTTTCCATTTTGAGGTTTGATTCCTCTGATTTCTGTGAAATGGACGATGGGGTAGACAAGAGACCACAAATAAAAGAGCAAAGTGTAATCAGACTGGAGATTTTCTGTCCTGTGTTTGCCAACAGAGATCATTCACAGAAGCCAGAGCACAACCTCAGTTCTTCTCTTGGAGACAGAGTGAACTAAATGGACATCTGTCTGCTTGGATATTATGTGAAATAGAGTGCAGATTCCAGTGTTATTTACAAGCGACAAGGAGACATAGAGCAGCAAGTGACAATTCTCAATTCTATGCAAATTACATACAATGTGGTAAAATCAAAAATCCAAACAATCGGTCCTAATGAAAAATGGGCACTTTGGATGGTCACAAGTTCTGGCTTTCTAATAGAGTTTAACTGGGAATCCTTTCTGAATGAGTAATCAATGAAAGAAGAAAGGACTAAAAACCTACACCACCATTTAATCCTAGTACAGACAAACCATGACACCAGCAAGGAGTTCAACAAGCTTCACTGGTACTAAGTAAAAGCAGTTCTTGGGGTAAAGCTATTAAAAGCTTCCACTTATCACTGGAAGATCACATCTGAATTTCCACCATGGTATAGTCATGTGTGGCTGGGAGTCCTAGAGAGCATAAGTGGCCTTGCTGTCCGGATGAGAAGGATGGCCTCGTTTCTTTCATGTCCATCAGAGTGAGCATGTGTTAGCTCGTTTATACTGAATATAGCAGCCCTGCCCTACTATGATATTACTGATGATGAGAGTCAGTTTTCACCACAGTGCAGGGCCTTCATGGCCCTTGAGGAAATGTGGGTTAGCCATCGACCTCCCAGATTGGTAGCTGATCTGTGACAACATGAGCAAGAAGCTGGAAAATAGCAACAACTAAACTGGGGCAAAATAATGACTTTTTTTTCATTCATTCATCTTCAGTAAGTGCTTTATCTTGGTCAGGGTCATAGTGTCTATCTGGAGTCTATCCTGGGAACAGCTGGAATACACCCTGGATGGGACGCCAGTCCATCTCAGGACACCATGCACTTTAGCATAGCTGATCCACCTACCAAGAGGAAACTGGAAATCCCAGAGGAAACTGGAAATCCCAGAGGAAACCCATGTGGACAGTAACATAACCTGAGTTCAGAATTGAACCAGGGAGCTGTCTGCCTTCGTATGATTTTCGCTGATAAGGATAATCTCCGTCTTAACATGTACTAGCTAAGTAGCTACTTTTGAGACAGGTTTCTTGTTTACATTTACAGAAAAAGAAACAGTATTATTATATTTTTTTAATCAGTAAAGTGATACTTATAGACGGACCAGTTTGGCTGCTACCACAGCAGTTGTGACAGGCCCACAATAGACAGCGTGACCCCGGCGACTTCTAACATGAACACAGAATAAGATTACAACATACAGCTTTAATTTATTTTGTCTAACTGCATGTAGCTCATTTCTCTCTAACATGCTCATTTCCACTCTCTCTTTCTTTCTCTCTCTCGCAACCTGCAAACAAAATAAAACTACAACAAAAGAGTCCAATTTATTTCCTTTGTTGAGCGAGACAGATGGAAACGGAGGGAGAAAGCGAGAGGGGACTGATTACAGGGCTGTATTTATAACCTGCACTAATTACATGCCTTCCCTCCATATCAGAGATGAATTCACTTCATTTCAGACATCAGAACAAGCAAACAGCCAGAGACGATCTTACCGTTGCCTCGGGGTGTGAGGACGCTGCAACAGTGTGTGTGTGTGTGTGTGTGGGTGTGTGTGTGAAAGAGAGAGAGAGAGAGAGAGAGAGAGAGAGAGAGAGAGAGAGAGAGAAGGAGACAGTGTGGCATGCTTAAGTAGGGGTTGTCAGGAGTAAACGTTAGCCTAAAGCAAGAGGGGGAAGTTTGTCTGGTACAACAAGAGCTGGTCGTGAGAACATGAGACAGATGCCTGCAGCAATTAGCTGCTATTAAAAAAGCTAGAAAACATTTGTGTGTTTGTGTTTTGGGGGTTTGGAGACAATTTTTAGATGTAGGTCCTGTTTTTGTCAAGTGACAGACATTCATGGGCCAACAATGGTCGAGCTGAAGTCATGCACTGATCACGCAACAGTAAAATAGATCATATATCATCACCATTAGCCTTCTTTATTTTTCATAATTTGTTTGAAGTACAGCTTAGCATGAAATGTTTGTTTAAGTTATACAAGTAAGTTAATAAATTACACAAAAAGTTCCTAATGTTCCCTAAGAAAGTTAACACTATTTTAAACAGAAATGATGGTAGACAAAAATCTATATATAGTCTCCTGTAGACTGTATAGTGCTTTGCATAAGTATTCACCCTCCCTGATCTTTTTCCACATTTTGTAGTTTACAACCTGGAAATGAAATGGACTTCATTTGGATTACATTTCATGAATCTATACGAAACACCCCATAATACTGAAGTGGGGGGAGGGGGTATAGAACAATAGACTTGGCCAATATAGCATTATATTGATATAGAAATATAAATATAGTGCAAAAATATTTACAACTAAAAAACATAAATGTCGATTAGTTCTGGTACAACCAGATGCCAAGAAAAAGTTCTGGAAGAGTTCCTATCAGAGTTCTTATCAAATGTACAGTCTTGTTCCAAAGCCAAAAAGTTCAATTTTGGGCTCATCAGACCAGAGAACCTTTTTACACGTGTTTGCTGATTCTCCAACATGCCTTCTGACAAACTTCAAATGGGATTTAAATGGGATAATGGATTTATTAATGAAGTTATGTGAGAGCTTACATGAACCTTTTGTGTAACCCTGTCCTCTGAGAGTGAGCAAGAAACAGAGAAAATTAGAGAAAAGCATTAGATGCATTAGCCTATGGTACATTTTCATAAATTCCAAATTTTCAAGTGCTGTCGGAAAAGCCATTAACATCAATACCATAATAATTATTTGGTTTTATTCATTTAAAATCGGTTCATTGCTCAGAACCAGGTTCTAGGTGACTTTCCCAGCGATATACAGACAAGTTCACCTGGTTTAACCTTCATCACACTCTTACAATACATTGTATACATCGACATTCACTTCGAAAGCAAATCTAAGTGTACTCTTAGCCTACAGGAGTAGTCATTAACCCCGTTTGTCCAATCAGTGTTCCCTGATTAACGGTACCTGTCCAGTGACAACACTGCAACTTTTGCAATGGTCAATCGGAGTCCTACAGTCTGGTAGGTGCCTATGATTAGAGATGGCCAAACGTAAATGGCTGTGATTGTGAGTGAGTTGGGTAATTGAGCCGCAGTGCTGATGATGACTCGTGAATGTTTCCACTCAATGCACCAACAGCACATTGATCAAGAATACCAAGTCAATCACTAGGTCTGGGCAGCTTTACAGAAACCTCGAAGTAGAGCCTAATGAACAAGCCACAGGTGACAGGAGCAAGGAACAACTCCCTGAGACCTTGAATGGAACCAGACTCAAAAGGGAATCCATGCTCTTCTGGGTACTATCCAGGTCAGATTATGCACTGGAGCAAAGGGTGAGATGTAGGGAATAAACTGTGTTTGGGAAGTGCTAATCTTTCAGGTATCCAAGTCCTTAATGTAGGTGTAAAGGCAGTAGTACTAAATCTCCAAGATAACCTACAGTGCACATTAACATACCCCGGAAATTACCAGGTAACAGAAGTTTAGCATGTATGTAATGAGCTTAATCAGGTATGGTACAAGCTAGGATAAGAGAAAAAAACTGCAGCATCAGGGTTCGCGTGTGTGACATTACAAATTACAAGGCAGCTCGGTGATACCATACACACCATACCATGCTTCGCATAAAACCAGAGATACTGGGTTAAATAACAAACCCCAGTTTGTTCATTTGAACCATTTTTTCCATCGTTAAATCATGGTGTAAATATGAATGCTAGCTCAATAGTTTGGTATATAGATGACTTGAAGTCCAGCGTCTTTGCTGAGGTTGTACAGACTGACAATTTATGCCTATGTTTGTATCTCTCCATCTTTGCTTAGGGAATACCACAGCCAATCAGAGAGTATCTTATTCAAAAGTTTGAGACCCAAGGTGTTTATTTATTTATTTTTTGGTGTTGTTAAGGTTTTCCAGTATTAGTATCTGCCTGACAGGAGGAACTCAGACTCAGTTCTGTAAGATGTACACAAGTTCCAAGGCCATAATGTAGGTGTAAAAGGGGTAAAGGCAGTTGGTCTAAATCTCTCTGAGACCCATATGCTGCATATCAACATATCTCAAGTACATACCACAAGTTTGGCCAATTACCTGATGAAATTAATCAGAATGGTACAGCATTTTGTCCTACCAGGGTTCTGAGAGTGCAGAGCTCTGCATTTAAATCAGGTCAGTATAGGAAGCATGTTTCAGGGGACAAAATCCAGCCTACAATGTGATGAATTTAAATGAAGTACCATATGCTAAGGTAACACTTTATAATTAACACCAACAAATGAGTTAGAAGTGGATCCAAAATTAGAGTTCTGGCTGCTGTGCTGATTGTAAATGGGGGTTTTTGGTCTTCATGAGACTGGGGTTGTTCAGGAACACCTGGGGTCATGTTCTCTGGGAAATGAGACTTGAAGATGTTAGGTCACTCAGCTGAGCTTTCAATTCTACAGTACTTCTACTTCAGGAACTTACAAAGCTCTTCAGAATACAACCAGTTACATTGAGGTTCAATTTATAAGCAGCAGATAGGTTTAGTTGTAATGTTACAATAAATGTAATTAATTAATTAAAAGTTGATTCATTATAATAAATTAATCTATGTAATTATTATAATTAATATTTTATTTTATATATATAGCAATGCTGTTGACTGCTCATTATGGATTGGTTGATTAATTTTCTATAACAGCAGGTCCGACAGTAGTTTCAACTGCAAATTATCGTTTTACTATGTTACTGTTTCTATAATAACAGCTCATTGACCGTGACTTGTATGTACAATGTACTCGTATGCTGATTGTAGGTACTTGTAATTGAGCCCAGTAGCTTAGCCTTTAACGCCAAAACCCTGCAGAGATCACTGAATGTGAACGCAGGTTGATCACTAATAGCAAAGAGAAGCAGAGTGGGTCAGAGCACGGGAGGTGTAGGTTAAATGCCTCAGAGTGATATAGATTTAAAAGCCCAGTCCAAAAGCTTTATGGGATTCACACAAAGTGAGGGGTCACAGTGACGGTCTAACTCACTGACAATAAAACCGCAGGTCATCTGGTGGATATTTTCATCCTGACAAGGGGGAGAATTGAAAATAACAGCTTGTTACCAAAGAACATGCACGGCCATGGGTTATTAAAAAAAATAAATACATGTAATGAGACAATAATAACTGTGTTTAACAGGTTTTCTAACCTGGTAATGGTTTGCATCAAACCACTGTAACTGATTTGAGCCAGACGCCATTAGATATGAATGCAGAGTTTAAACAGAATTATCAAAATTAAGAGCATGAGCAGACGTATTGGCAGACAGGACCAGAGCAGACATAACTGTAGTTTGGCCAGACAGACAGAAAACAGATAACTCAAAATACACAGGGACTAGGAATTTGAGAAAAGATCAGGAAAGAAATTAGGGCACTAGGGGATTTTAGGCGACTTTGGGAAGTAGAGAAACTAGAATAATTTAGGACACTAGGAGAACTAGTACAGTAGGAGAACACAAGAACATGAGAACTAGAGGAACTAGAAGAAATAAGGGCAGTAGGAGAACACAAGAACATGAGAACTAGAGGAACTAGAAGAAATAAGGGCAGTAGGAGAACTAGGAGAATATGAGAACTAGAAGAACTAGGAGAAAATAGGACACTAGGAGAACTATGAGAATCTGAGAACTAGAGGACCCTAGAAGAAATTAGGAAAATAGGAGACTAGAGCAAAGAATTAGGAGAATTCAAAGAACCCAGGACAATTAGGAAACAAGGAGAACTAGAAGAATCTAGAGGACTAGGAAAACTCAGAGACTCGGAAATCTATGGCACAATGAAAACAGGAGAACTCAGAATGAGTAGGAAGTACTAGGAGAAACTAGGTGAAGCTGGAACTAACTGGAAGCTAGGAAACTGTGCGGATTGGATAGTCTAGAAGACTGGGAAAATATGAATAATTCTGGACAATTGAGTGTCAAAGCAGTGACTAAGGAGTCAGTGAGACGAATAACAAGAAAAATAACATAAAAAATGATAAGGGAGTGTTGCCAGGGCAGTAAACAGGAAGTCTGTGTCACAAGCAAAAAAGAAAATGTAAATGTGCACCAAGAGTACTATTCTAGCTGCATTAATAATGTACTAGCTGTGTTTTTTTTTTTTTTTTTTTTTGGTTACTATTAGCGCTAAACTATTGTCTCAGTGGGTGGAGTCCTGAGTCTTACACAATCTCCAACACTACAGCAACACTATGAGTTATTTTGTGTGTATGTGTGTTTGCTCTTGCTAGGAGGAACAGAAGAAACTACTGCTTCCACATCAAAGTCAGAAATTTCCATTTATCACTTTATGAGAGCTTTTTCTAATGCATCTTTATGTGTGAGGAGAGAAAGAAAGAAAATCATCCGTAATGTTTATGCCTGCTTTTAGTGCTAATGGTACGCTAAATGCTCTGCGAAGAAAGATCTGCACTCATACCGGAGCTGGACAGGCAACGCGGCACAAATCAAAGCTCCAACTGTGGAATAATTACAATAATGCAACGCATTAAAGGAGACGCGGTTGGTGTGTTCATGTTAAACTCATCAACTCATCACCGAAATGAGCAATAATGTGCGATAAAATGGATAGAAATGCGAATTTCACTCAAGACAGGAATACAAAGGCAGGCAAAAAAAAAAACCATTGCAGACTGTAAAGAGAGTACTCAGTAGGAAACTGTGTGCTCGGTTAGACACACTAAACACACTTTAACAACTTTAAAGAAAGCACTAAGAGACTGGATATGGAATAAACTTCAAAATAACAGCAATAATTACAAACAAAGCTTCTCAAAGAGAACGAGGAAGTAATGCCAGAAATTCACTAGTCACAAAACTAGCCGTGAAACATTAGCATTTCAAAATAATAGCACTCTTTATATATCTGTTTAACACATCAAATAAACAAATGATGATGTTGATGATGATGGTTCATGAAAGGAAGACAAACGAAAAATGAAGAGAAGCAGGAAAAGCACACGAAACAGAGAGGGAAAGGAACAAAAGATGGCGGTCAGGACTTGTGCCGTGTCTCAGGTCGGTCTTGGCTCTGCCGTTTGACCTTACAGTCTTTTGATTAACGGAGTGACATCACAGGATGAAAGAGTGGCGTCTCTAAGTGAAGTGGGAGCAGCGGCCGAGGGAGGAAAACTAACCACCGAGGGTGCGCTCATTAGGCTAATCTAAACAGCGCATCAAAGCAGCGGGTGAGCGAGTGTAGGATGCTCTCGTAGCGCTAATGTACAGATCCAGCACAAGGAAAGCAGAACGTAAACACACTTACGCAAAGCACACAGCACGACACACTGTAATAACACACACATGCACACATGGTTACAGTCTGAAGGGAAAAAAAATCCGTGTCAGAATTTTATGAGCAGCTACAATAGAGCCTCAGTGGTCTGATTGTTGATATGATGAAGTTTTCTGTGAGGAGATGTTTATTTGTTTATGGAAGGAGTCTCCAGTGTCAAAGCTGTAACCTTTTAGGTTTTCTGAAGACTTCAGGACACAGGAGTTTACGCTTTGCAGTTTCTCAGTAACAGGACAAGCTGTGCTTATTTTAGATTATTAAATTCGAGAGAGTGGAAAAAAGAGAGGCTGTTGCTCATTTTTGGGACGTTCCACAAAATTAAACAGATTAATAAAAAATTTAATCACTGGCAAATTGTTGTGGAGTGGAAATGCTGTTAGAGGAAAATAATCAACTTCAGGAAGGACAGAAGTAACTCTGCTTCTTCACACCACCCTGTCATTGATTATTTTTCTCTAACTGCATGACACTGAGTGTTTCATTCCTTACAATAGCCATACAAGCTGCTTTCAGTAAATTCTGTCTAGCTAGTTAGCAAGTCATACTTTTTTATACTAGCTTATAAGCCATATTAGCACGTATTAGCACAGTTCCTTCATTCACAGGAAAAGACGGAAGGATGATCCTCCCTAGTGAGTGGACTGACACTTTTGGACACTCCTGCACGTGTTGTGGTGTGTGAAGTGTGTATATGTGTCACACCTGACCACGCCCCTTTGCTGAATGAGGTGTGTTAGAGCAGGTTCCGCAGAACAAGCTGACTCTCAGTGACTTCTACTACACCACCTTGATAAAACACCACCTTGGACTTCCTCAGAGACTTTCTCTTCGCCACTATCACCCTCGGCTCATTAGCAGTCTGGGCATTTCAGGCGAGCTGCTTTGTTTCCATATCTATTGTGAAATGAGTTACTGAGACAAAACTGACCTGAGTGACCTCTATCCTCAATCACGCAGCCGAATGCATATTAAAGTCAACAATTTCCTGTGTGAATAAAGACGCCCTGGTCTGTGCCCTGGGGAACAAACACACTGTTTGTACAGATGCTTTAACTGGAAATAAGAAAGCAGCTGCCTGTTCGTGTGTGTGTGTGTGTGTGTGTGTGTTGTCTGTTTCCCAGAATTACAGAATATTAATTATCCTCTGCAGACTTATAATTTAACCACTTATTAAAATATGACAAGCAAACAAACATGACCTTTTGGACTGATGGTTTTTTGAGGCATGCGGCTAATAATTACCAGAAAAGGGGTGTGTGTGTGTGTGTGTGTGTGTGTGTGTGTGTGTGTGTGTGTGTGTGAGAGAGAGAGAGAGAGAGAGTGTGTGTGTGTGTGTGTGTGTGTGTGTTTCTAGGAGAAGCCTGGATGATGCTCTCTTAAATAAATGCTGATTCAGAAATAGGTTCTTTGAGCCTTTTTTTTAATTATCCCAAATACTAGAAGCTTTGCGACCAAATAAACCAGGATGTGGAAGTTTTATAATTGTGAAAGCAGCTCTACTAAAATGCTGACACTGCGACTGCTTTTTCCACCAACAAGAGTGAGACTCTCGAGTTGATATGCCACGTTAATGTCACATATAGCCTGTAATTCTGATCTGCCTTTTGTTAGGCTAGTGGCAAATTATTTAACAGGATGATCAATGATTACGGTCACTCACTCAAATTTGATATCTCAATAGCTCCTTTTAGAATAAAACGCTCTATAATAGCAGCTCTACTGAAACGCCGAGACTGCTAATGAACCGAGTGTGATAGTGACAAAGAGTAGCTTCCCCATACAGCACGAGATGATGATTTATCTGTAGCAAAGCTTTATGGGTAATATGAAAATTAGCACACTGAGGTCGCTCATTCTGTCATCAGTATGAGCTGCTAACTACGCTAGTGATGATGTCACACGGTCATCCTTGCTCACGGACTCCCTCACTCACTTCCTCCCTTTTCCCCCTCTTTCCTCCCTCTTTAATATCATACAAGTATAACGGTGGAAAGGAAGAGAATGGCGGAATTGAAGATTAATAGGAAAAGAAGGATAAAAGGAAAGAGAGGGCAAAAGTCTGAGTTCAGCATAACACAACAGTGCAGGAATAAAAGAAAACGAAAAAAAAAAAGGATGATATTAAAGCTCCCTTTTTGTTTCTCTTCGAGGAGGTTCTGGGTGTGTAATGCCCAGCTTTATCTCTCTTCTCTCACTCTGGCTCTGAATAATTCAGGCGTTGTGCACGTGAAAGAAGGATCCAGAAATAGCTCACACACTGCTAAAAGGAGCATGCAGACGCCTAAATTTACTCTACGCTTCTACATTATTTATAGCACTCAGCTCATCAAAGTGATACGCAGCGCTGCGGAAGGGTGTTAAAGCAAAATCACACAACTGCACTAAGTTTATGGTGTTCCAGAAAGACAGAGAGAGAGAGAGAGAGAGAGAGAGAGAGAGAGAGAGAGAGAGAGAGAGAGAGAGAAAACAGTACATAAAATGATCTTGTTTGTAAATGCGTCAGTCCAGATTGTGGATTCAGAAATGCTATTTTTTTTTTGCTTATCTATTTATTTCTACCAATATAAACGAATGAAAGAATAAATAAATAAATAAATAAATAAATACATAAATAAATGGCAGAGATAAGCAAATGAACAAATAAGTACACACATTTGGTTTTGCTATTCTGTCAGTAATATAATTTTTACTATTGTGTAGATTGATTTGTGAGACAGTACGCACAACACACACCAGAAGATTTTTTTATTTGATTATTTCTTTTATTATATAGTTTATTTTATAGTTCAGTGATTTTGCATCATCTACAACTTGAACATGTTTGTTGCTCCCAGTTTTTTTTTGTCATTCGCCAGTACCTACCCACTAACTAGCTCTCCTCATCACACGAGCCACGGAGAGTGAGGGCTAGCATGTGTCATGTGACACTTTAAGCCACTGCAACTTTATAAACTGCTGCTCGTGCTTCATCTCAAGCAGCTGAATACTCAGAAGAAAGCCCTTACTACCCTCTTCTACATACATGAGCTCACAGATGCCCACAATAGGCTAGTGCCGCTGTGATTGACAGGGGAAAGAGAGTATGCTCCTCCCACCCATGGAGCATGAACATTTTAGCTCTTTTGGACTCCTGGCCATGGATGACTGTCCCATCGTCAGGATGTCAATTTGACGAAAGGGTAAACGCTGTTCTGTTGCACAGTCCAGTCGAGACATTTTCAAACTATAGATTTCACTATTCAAATAAAGTTGACCTGGGTTGATGACAACTATGACATATTTTGCAAATATTTTTCATGGAGACGTGATACTAGATTTTAACAGCACGTAATGAATTCTGCTATTTTTGGGCCATCGTTTTCAACCTTACTATACATACTGTATCATACATAAATATATAAAACATATACAATACACACAGGACTTAGCATAGTGAAGGTCATAGGTTAAGAGTAGTTTTGCCACAGGACATCCATTGAAATATTGCTATTACATAAATTATATTATACACTGATTTGTTCGCTCACAAGAACAAAACATGGCACCCAACCTGAGAGAAAAAAATATAACTGGACCAGGACAATGTGCCTCACTTCAGCTCAGGGTGGACTGCTTGAGGAAATGGTGCATAACCAATTAGTCTCAGTAAATGCTCCCTCAAGTGAATCTACAATGAAATGGTTCTTTGAGAGTCTCCTTACTGTGGAAAAGACGATCAAATAGTTAGGAATATATTGATTTTGATGGGATTGACATAACCTGGTGCTCCATAAGAGAGATCTTTTCAGTCATAATATAATCAGATATGACTACAATCAGAGACATAGACACTGTCCTGGTCTTTCCATGGAAAACTGTGTAGCACTATGAGACTAGCACGGTACTGCAGAAGTGGCAGCGTTAGGAAAAAATGGTATGGTGAAGCTTACTTTATTTCCCAGCCCCTTTATTGAAAGGTAAAATACCAGAAAATCTTGATTTGATTGTCCGGCATTTTACCCCTGATGGAAAAGTTTGGGAAATGGAGTAACCCGGATGCAAGATTAAAGTGCGACACTGATCCGTTACCAGCCAACGCACGACTGCGTAAGCCATCGGTGTAGATTAACATGAGCACAGATCATTTTCAGATTACACAACGATTACACAGTGAGTCACCAGCAATGTACTGACAACAAATATTTCATTTATCTGCAGCAAATTTTAGTCAGTGGTTAAAAAAAAAACAGCTCTGAAGTGTTTGTCTGAGTCATAAAGTTTAGCCCATTTCTATAAACTATAAACACAGAGACAGAGAGAGAGAGGGTGAGAAAGAGAGAATAAATCACTGTCTCCTATCTCAGTTTCAACTGGAGCACCCAAATCATCCTGTCCCAGAAACAATGAAAACGAGACCCAGATACCACACAAACAGCAAGATATCGCCTGCACACTGCGGGCTCCCGAGTGGTGCAACAGAAAAGCGTTCACCCCGTCAGAAAGACTGAGATCGAATCCGTGGCCAGGAGTCCAAGGCCATGCTGCCTGAGTGGGAGGGATGGCGATCTCTCACTTCACTGTCAGGCACAGTGACGCTAGCCAATCACAGATGTCTGTGAGCTCAGGTATGTGGAAGACGGCAGACAGCGCTTTCCTCTGAGTGTGTTCAGCTGCCTGTGATAAAGCAGCAGTTCCCAAAGATGTAGTGTCTACTTCAGATATCTTGGAGCAAGCATGTGTTAGCCTTCATCCTCCCTGGGTGTTTGGGAGTTTGGGATTGTTACTGGGAGACATTTGTGGAAGAACATTTCGTAATGTGGGCTGACTCGTTCTCCACAGCACAGATTAATCTGAAGGCCGTGATAGGCAAGGAATAGACATTCAAAAAGAATTGCATCCCAAGCCACATTTGATGCACTAAAGAGAATGTCTAAATAGTATTGGCACACCATTTCCACTAATTTAAAAAAAAAAAAAAAAAGACTTGAATGTGGTTTGGGATAGAGCCCAGACCAGAAGATATATCGGCCACCGTTATGAACCCACCCTTTCCACCATTTAAAAAAGAACTCTTTTGTATTTTACTGCATATTCACACTTGGCCTGTGCATCACTTTACTGTTCCCATTTACTGAATTAATAGAATTTTGATTTAATTAGCATGGGTTTCCCTTTTCTTGACACGGATATATGTTTGAATGGAGCCTTGGATAGAGTCAAAGCTGCTTTATGCACAACTAATTTTGCATTTTTTTAACTGTAGTAACAAGTGCTCGATTGCCTACTTCACTTCTAATATTGGGAAGACGTTCTGTCTCCTCTGAAGACCACACCATGTCTCCCCCCATCATCGTGAAATTTGAAACAGAAAGCAATAACGCCGGTTCCATCAACTGCATTCTTTGACTTTCACATATATTGGAGCAAATACTAGGTGGCCATTTTCAGGAAGAAAAAAACTGCATCAATCTCTGGAAAAAAACGGCCACAAATCCAGAAAAAAAAAAGTGTCCCTTTTTTTATCCCTCACTTTATCTAACATGCACACCCAAAACCACACATTCTCTACTGCCATTGTTAGTGAATCCCCTGGTCCGCTCACTCACTCCCACATTCCATCAGTCACTCCTTCCCTCTCTCACTCCCTCCCTCCTCCACATATTCATTCGATCAAACGCTGAGTCAAATATAAAACAAGTTTACTTCATCACAACATCAAACGCATCACTATACAACAAAGGACTTGAAGATTAAGTGTGAAAACACCACCAACGCTAATATTCAACAATAAGACCTTTCTCTAAAAGGCTTTCTATTTAGACTCTATTACAAAACTCAAGGCGAAAAAAAAGATTCACACCAAACTCCCACTCAGAGCAGGATAACAGAGGCATCGCAGGGAAATCACGCCACTACAGCGCTACCATCGCAGGTGTAATGCCTCGCTTCCTCTATGTGCTAAATAAATCCTGGGTTTTACAGCATCTTTATTTTTGCGTGTTTGTTTATATGTTAAGTAGGCTAATAAAACAGCCATGCAGACGGAGTGTGTGAGCACCAGGTGATTTCACTATTACAGGCGGATTGGCAGGATATTGGTACAAAGTGGCCCAAATTCCCTCCTTCTCTCTCTCACACACACATTCTGACTCTCATTACAGCTAATTGTGCTGCTTCTGCCCAGGAGTTCTGATTAGCCAAAACAACAACAGCAGAGAGATTACGGGTTTGTGCAGATGTCCTCTCTCTCTAGGCAGTCGCATCCTTCTGTCTTTATACATCTCTCACTCCAGCTGCCTTCTTCTTTCATTTTCTTTCCAACCTCCTCTTTCAATGTCGTCAAATCCTCCTTGACTTTCTCTCATTCATCTGGTGTTTTCACCTTGTTTCTAAAGCGATAACTGGCCCTAATCTAAGCCAAGAGAACAAGTTCTAGTTCTAATTGGGTTTCCACTAGCTGGATACTGTAGATTTGTACCTAAGAACTGCTGCTGTAATCATAAAGACTGTCCTGTGCTCACCCTAGGACTCTTATTCACAATCGGCTCACATCCTTGTGAACATCCTTTCAACCCACTTAGTACTGTTTGTCTTTACTCTTCTACATCTGTATACTATAATGATAAATAATCCCACTATCCAGTATCACCCAGAAGCATTTGTCTCTGGTTTGATCATTAAGGATCTACATCTGGATTTGTGTAACGCTGCTTTGTGACAATGCCTATTGTTAAACAAAAGCTCAACATGACATGCTTCTTATCGTATCCCAGTGCTGAGGATGCAAACAGGAGGGTTCTTGTCAGAACTCGTATATGGCAGCTCCTCCTCAGCGCTTGGTAACACATAATAAAGAGAGCTTAAGTAGGCGGTGCAAGGCATGTAACACATTTCAATCACCCAACATTATCTACTGCCTACAATTGAAGATCTTTTGGCTTATAATATTTTGATTTGTACTTCCACTGGTGTAGACATGTGCATCAGGATCCCATGAGACCCAACAAAAAAGTTGGGGGTTTTTACTCTTATGCTGGTGGTCAGGTATGAAGCTCACAGGATAAAGAAATGTCCTGCTGATTAACATGGGAGTACACTGGACACATGCAGTGCTGCACAACGTGTTTATCACGTTCATTCATTCATCTTCCGTAATGCTTTATCCTGAGCAAGAAGCAGAAGAAGTAAGAACTACCAAGCAGAACTAAGAAGCAGAACTACCAGCTAAATTCATGAGAAAATAATGCGTAGGAGATTGGTCAGGATTTATTCGGGAGTGGTAGTATTGATCAGAAACTCTTCAGGAGTGGTGGGATTGGCCAGAATTTCTTCCAAAGTGTTGGGATTGGTAAGATTGCCTTTGGGAGCAGAAGGGATTAGTCAGAATACCTTCAAGAGCAGGAGAGATTTTTTTTTTTTTTTTAAAGTTCTATGCATGCCTCTACACTGTTTTTTGATATGTTTTTTAAACTTAAACAATTGTGTGACGGAAGGTCTGGACATATGCACCAGTTATAATTTTTAAAAGCTAAAGCCTCATTTGCTTTGCTGCATTTTCAGAATCGTTTACAACTTAAGTGGTGTAGTGGCTGATTAACACCCCTACCTATGATTTTAACTTCGAACTTTGGTTGACAAAAATCTGTAATGACATTATTACCACTGCACTAAAAACCTCTGCTAAGTTGCACACCATATAAAGTGTTACACATTATGTGACATTGTGCATATTTGCTCCACCAGGATGCAGGATCCAAGCATCCACTCAGGATGCTCCACCCCCAAACTCCCTGTGATGACATGAAGAAGGAACTTCGAGAGGAACCAGACCCACAAGGGAACCCATCCTCTTCTGGAAAGATCTAAAACAAGCGTTATTAACCATTCAAGTGTAAGTTTTGGTATTAATGGATAGATGCTGGAGAAAAAATTCTTGTTTGTGGTGCCAATAGTGTACTTTATGCAGTAGGCATAAAGGCAAGCAGGTGGTCCCTGACTGTCTACTTGTCTCCTGTCCTCTGTTCTCCAGGCACAGGAGACCAGTATGTGGGCTTTTCTGATGCAGCACTGCTTGCTTAATGAAAACGAGAGGCTCCACTGAAGTGGTACAGCAGCACAATGAATAATTAACTTTTTATCATTGGAGTGGTCGTGGAGCCAAGTGTCTCTGTACATTACCAACCATGCGTGTGTTTGTACTTCTGACAGCACTGAACTACTTTGTGAGCGCCAGGGTCCTCGTGGTCATGCTTACATAATGCTGATGCATAACGAGTGCACCGTCATGAGGGGATGAATCAGATGACTGTATGTGTGCATGCTCTTTTGCTAATTAGAAGGACCCCTTAGCAAGTCTTTGCATGAAGCAATCATAACCAAAGGTGTGAGTGTGTGTGTGTGTGTTCGCTGTGATGTTATAAAAACCCCCCTTTGTTAATTATTAAGGCTTCGTGCCAGTCTTGGCCCGAGTGTGGCACAAGAGGCTAGGCTAACCATTGTTAAGAGGGTCAGTGTGAAGTGCTAGCAGTGCTGCTCTTTTAATTAGCAACTAACACTAGCACTGCTGTGTGGTTAATTAGCGGGTAGCGCTAGCGCTGCCTCTCCATTAATTACCAGCTAGCATTAGCTCCAAGGGGAAAGGAAGTGGACACTGAAATGGACAGAGAGACGGAGAGTGCTGGAAGCAGAGCCAGAGTGAAAGAGAAAGAGAGAGAGAGAAATAAAGAGGTGAAAAGGTTAGTCCAGCTCTAGCGCACCTGATTCAGCTATAAGTAAAACCACCCACAAGCTGAGCCCATCTTTCTGGAAAATACCGGACTGCACTACAGCAATGGCAGGACGCCATCTTGGCCCTGGACAACAGCTGCAAGACGCAGTGCCAGGCTACTAGCTGAAGTAGCGTCCAGCTCATCAGTATGCGCATATGAAGGCTTCAATTTGCAAAGCAGGCAGGAGCAAGACGACTTCACACACACAAAACAGATGTGTTCAACCTGAGGAGTTTAGCAAAAGAATTATCCCAGAGGAATGTTAACCATTTGAGTGAGTATCTAAATAAAATATTCCAGCATAGAGATAAAAGTCCATAATTATACTGCTAAAAGTGTTACTCCCTGTAAATGGTATAATTCACAATTTTATCAGTATAAGTATGAAAAAAAAAAAAAAAAGACAGGCAGAATCTGAAATTTTTACCTCTTCATGCTCATTTCAAAAGTAGACCAACTGATGAATGTTAAAAAAAAATAAATAAATCTTAATTTTTATTCTTACTCCATTTTCTCCCAGTCTGGTTATTGCCAATCCCCACCTTCTACCCAGTTCTCCCCTTGTCACAGCAGCTGCCAACAAATGTACGTTAAGTGTTGATACTTTCATGAATTAGCCAGTGGACATTAGAGGATTATTCAATCTGTCAGACTTGATACTAATGTGAACTCTAACTTTTTCTGACTTGTGAGGCTGACAGGAGACTTGATCTGACCATGACTCACTGTGGCAGATTTCGGCATCTGTTCTGTCTTCTCAAGACCTTTTGCTCGACTCCCTGTTGTTCGCTCAACTTGGTTATTTTCGCATTCTTAGCAATAATTCTCGAAGTGATGCTTGGACAGATGGAAATGTGGTTTGATATTTCACACATCAAGTAGTAAGAATTTGCAAGTTTCCCACCAAACTCTTGAAAACTCATGCTCGGTCATAAGCAATCTTTTTGTATTAGCATAGAATAAATGTATCCAATGTGGTTGCACTAAATAGCCCTGACTAAAAGTGTAAATTGCATTCTGAACTTGTACAAGGAACGTCCATTATTGTACATATTTCAGGGGGTAAGATGATTTTAGATGATCTCAATTAAATTCCTTTGTTCTCTCAAGGTTTTGACACTTTTGACAGCATTCAGTAAGAACCCCATGACACCCTTTTGAGGTTTGGAGGCAATTAAATGAGGGACCTGATCTGTGTTCCCTTTCTCTTCATAAATCTGTCCAATCCAATCAAATGAAAGCCCAATTATTCTGCCAAGTCATTCATGCGTTTCAACATTTTCATTTATCCAGTGGTGCATTGAGGATTGAGAAGAAGACAAAAATGCTCCAAATTCTCCATAGTCACAGTGAGTATAGATTCCACTTTTCCTTTCCTTTCACACCCCTTACGTGTCATGATAGAAACATTGCAGGGGGCAAAGGCATGATTTCTGCTCCTTTGACTCATCTTCAGAGAGCTCTACCATGACTGGGAGGCAGCAGTCCACCATGTGCCATCTTGGTAGTCATTTGCCTGACTACCCACACATCCCAGAGACCAGGGAGAAGGCAGCTGAAAGGTCCTGCCATGCAAAGGACAGTTGGCTAGCACTCTAAACCCTGTGGTCTCTATTTGCCCTGCAGGGTTATACAATCCACAGGAGGTTCTTGGCTTACTGCAGGGTAACAGTGCCCTCCAGAATTATTGATACCCAATAAAACAATAAAGCGTTTTTAACCGGTCCAATTTTAACAGCAAGGAGTCTCTTTCTGTCTATCAAGGCTGGAGACACTTTTAGAGGGATCTTGGCCCCTCTAAATTTTTAAGCTCCTTTATATTCATAGGTTTGTGCAGGTGGACTTGCCTCGCTTCTATTCCAACCACAGGTTTTTCTGTGGGGTTAAAATCCAATGACTGAGAATGTATGCTATGTAATGACTTTCTGTGTCTTTAGCCAGTCCTATGTTGATTTGGAAGTCATCTTGTTGAAAGCTCTGTGTATGGATACTGTATGTCTGAAACTCCTGACAACAGAAACCAAGTTTTGGGCTGAAATATCCTTAGCAAAATTCACAATGCCATCAGTCTTCACAATGGCCCCTGAACTATCAGCCACAAAACACTCCCAATGCATCACTGATCTACCGTCAGATTTATAGTGGGCTATCGGGTGCTCTGTCTTGTATGTAGTCCCCTGTTGCTGATGGAGTGCATAACCAAAATGTTTGACTTTGGTCTCATCTGGCCACAACACACAGCTGATTTTAGTTCTAATGACACTTGAATTAAAATTAGACTTTTATGAGACTCTCTCATCAAAGCTTCTTTTTTGGCAATGCTTCAAAGCAGCTTTGTTTTCATGAATGAAGTGTTTAACGGTTGAGTTTCAACCATGGCAATCACAAGAATGAAAATAACTAAATGGTCAAATTTCAACACTGATCATTGCACTTTTTCTATCCCTCCTTTCTTCTATCCCTCCTTCTCCAACCTCCTCACTGTGTGTAACAACAGTGTGCTCATGGGTCCAATTGCTGACAAATTTCAACCATTTCAGACATGGCCCTAATTGTGCTCAATGTAATTTTTGACTATTTATGGAATTGATATATCTATGACCTGATTTGTGCAGGTCCACACCTATCTGTCTCTTCTGTGATTTTTGTTTATCTGATGGTAATAAAAGCCCAAAGGGCTTGTGTGCAACCTCATGTTTATACCCCAGGGTAACAGGACATGGTAAGGCAATAACAGAGTTCCAGGATACTGACAGCAAATGGAAAATAATTTTCCATTTTTAAGAAACACATTTAAAAATGTTTACATTTATTTAAAATATTGTTTAGAGGTGACAGCAATTTTTGACAAAAACTCTAGTTACTCGAGTTGGGTGTTTATACAAGATCTTTTTAATCATGAAAGACATTTTTACACTTAGGGTTATGATGGTTAAATTAAGGTTTTGTTTAGCTACCATAACAACATAAAAGATTTATTAATAAAAAAATAAATAACCATCACAAGAAACATTAATGCAATACATTGTAAAACACAAAGCATTCCTAATACAAGATACTCTGCTAGCACCGTATGGTTATACAAGCTAATACAAGGTTCTGCAAGCTATCCAAAGGGCAGGGGAACTCTTATCAGCTATCAGAAATTATGCAAGCAAACTTGGGACCGCATTAATGACAGGCAAGTTGTTAACACTACAGCTTCATGCAAGACACAGCTAGGATTGCTCTGCTGACTCACTTAAAAAATGCAGTAAGAGTACCTCAGTGGTTAAAGTGGGACTACGGGGTTATGCAATGTATTTAGCAAATCAGGTTCTGTGCTAATGATAACATGTTTGAGAATTTAAATCCCACAACTGCTAATAAACAGCTGGATCTCTGAGCAGGACCCTCCACTCCGATTCACTCTGTAAATTTAAATGTTCCCATTTAAACATAAGTGTTTGTGTCTTAATAGTCCACCAAGGAAAACCCAAAAACATTGCTACAGCAGCCCGGTTATATCATTTCTGCTGTCACTGTCTCATTAATCTCATCTCTCCGTCTCCCTCCATTAGCCCTGCCACATACCCTCGATATAACAGACCTTTTCGCAAAATGATTACAGGAACCACTAGAGCTGTTTTCCTTGTTCTGAGGTAGTAAATTTTCTTTGTGTTTTGAAATGGAGCTTGCAAACGTGCCATCAGACTTTATATGGGGTGTAATTTGTCTCAGTCTTTTTAAGGACATCCAAGGACAAAAGCGATATATATATGTTGAAGCTCTTTGTCAGCATACAGAAATAAATTGATTTATCAGATTCAATACAACCAGGCATCTACTTTACTAATGCATGGTGCATGAAAGAAAAAAAGAGAGAGAGAGAGAGGGGGGGGGGGGGGGGGGGATATTTCATCTCCACAACATGAAAGACAAAGAAAAGAAAATGATTTGACACTGTGCTATGACTGCTGAAGTATAGATTAGCTTGGTTTTGCTTCTGAAGGTCAAAGTTCATCCATGCAAGAAAGGAAATATCCTGGTTTCTGAGCCCTGGCTTGTTGAGGTTCTGAATAGCCTCCCTCCCCTTGAGGCACCACAAGCTCTCACTCCTCATTATGGAAATGTCACCCTATCGAGTGGTTAATAATAGTGAACGGCATAATCGATTCAATTGGTGCATATCTGCCGTTCTGCATTGCCTTAACATGTTCAATGTGTATAAGCTTTAAATAATAACACCAGTAACAGCACAAAACAAGCAGGTAGGCTGTTAGTCACTTGTATATAATGGTGCAGGACTGTACGAAAAAGAAAACTAAATTAAGAGGAAAAAAATGTTAGCGAAACAGTGTCACAAGCCTAAGTGTGCAATCATCATTTTCATTACTACGTCTCGGAACTAGAGCTGTCTAACTGCAAGGAACTATGGGAAAAAAAAACAGTCAAGCAGTGATTCACTTTACTTTTGTTTGTGTAAAGCTGCTTTGAGACAATGACCTTTGTAAAAAAAAAAAAGCGCTATACAAATAAAAATGAATTGAATTGAATTCAGAAAAGTTAGTGGAAAAATGTAGGTAGTGAATAAGAGAGTGAGAAAGATGCAGAGTCTGAGAAAGAGGATAAGAAGAAACAGATGTGTGTGATGGAGGGAGAGAATTATCAATTCTACACTGTACATGTGCATTACATCAAATCAGAGTAAACCGGCAGTCAGGCAAAAGTTTTACGACTTCCAGCATCTGTAGTGAGTTCAGATCAAGACACTTGTCTGGTTTTGTAGTTAGTCCTGTCATTTATGTTATTATACACTATCTGATCAGATAGAAAATATTAAACAGGTGTTTCGCTGTGTTACTTCATCACAAAGGGTTTGGTCTCTGGTGAAGGGAAGTATGTTTCTGCACTAGATGTGCTCCATGTTAAATATCCAACGTCTGCTTTTTATTTTGAATCTTTTGCAATAAATTAGCTCGGCAACCAAATTTAAACCACTTCAACAATTCGCCCTTACCATGTGACCTTAATCAAAATCTCAAACGATTAGTTACTACACTTTAGACTGTTTAGGGCTAAGATTAACAACTTTATTACTTATTATTATTTATAATCTCTGCTGTGTCGTGTAGCTGGCACGCAACAGAAATGGCTAAAGGGTCTGGATGTTTTTTAGGCTGGTGACTGATGATGATGATGATGATGATGATGAAGATGATAATGTATATTTGAGAATCTGAAGATCCAGCCTCCTGTCTGTGTTTTGCAAAGGTTTACGTTTTACTAACTTGGTCCCATGACCTGGATGGCTCCCTGATTTTCTGCACCTTCCCTTTTTCTTTTTTTCTTTTCTTTTTTTTTTTAACTAAACCTTGGTCTTGGATTGCATCTGCTCTGAATGTTTTGTTGTTTTATCTGCTCTTATATACATTGTCCTGAGTTGATGAGTGTGTTTGAGGAGACACACTGCTGAATTGTGCAGGTTAGTGGGAGACACAGCTTTAGGACTCACTGACTTATGGCATTATATAATCCTTTCCATTTCTGTGTAAAAGAAGATAGAGATACATCTCTAGTAGTGAGGAACGACAGGTTAACTTTGCTTTGCTGGACATGTTGACATCATCATGTGAAGGAAGGTAAAACTTCAGAAACCAATAGAAGTACTACCAGAATCCTCCTAATTACATCAGCAGGAATTTAGTAAAGGGGTGGATTGGGTGCCTGACTAGAGAATATAAAGAAATAATAGAATTCCTTATTAAAAAAAAACATGTTAATGAGCAAAAAGAGACTTATTTCTAGACTCAGATGCAGTCTACAAATGTCTAACAACCTGGTGCCATGACCCGGATCCTGGGTCCAAGTAAGAAATTATATATTCAATATGCAGAATTCTATGCGTTTATGTCTTCATCGTTATTCAAAAATAGTAGAAAATTGTTAAAAAAAAAAATAAAGTGGGTGTGTCCAGACGTTTGACTGGTAGTGTACTTTTCTCTACCTCTTATATTTCTATATTATTATTCTGTAATATTGTCCGTATTTATCATTAATGCGAGCAAAACTGAAAACTGTCTCTCACACACACAAGTCCAAGATGTTTGATGTCATGTCGAGTGCTATCAGGCAGATAGATGTCAGTTTCATCAGACTCAGCTCTCTCAGTGCTCTCTCTCTCTCTCTCTCTCTCTCTCACACACACACACACACACACACACACACACTTACTAGCCAATGGCAAAGAGAATCTGTCGCCACGGCAACAAGTCCCCTCCAAATCCAAAATGCCACACATTCTATTTTTAGATGTTATTCTTTCATATGAATATAAAAGAAATGTGAATTCCTGAAGAGCAATATGCGTGTCAGTTGTGATTGTTAAAACTACAACCTGTGCACACACGCACGCACACACACACACACACACACACGCACGCACACACACACACACACACACACACACACCCCTTGGAGGAGGATTGTTGCTACTAGTATGACTGTCTTTCCCTCCGAGGACTGCGACAACTGACAAAACACGTCATCACTAATTGGAGTGGAACAACTTAATAAATTCACTGTATATCAACTGAACAACCTAATGTCATGTTTTTAATATGTAACAGTATCAGCTTCCAACATCATGACATTAAATACCACGAAACATCCTTTTTCTCTAGGATAGTATTATTACAATTTTATGGTAGTTATCCAACAAAGCCAAAAATACAAATTCCAAACTCCACAACAACATAGGCTATAGATCTACACTCGATATTAAACGCAATAAATTAAAATACCACAAGTCTATGAGCAGATATTTTTACATAAAGATCATGTGAACTATTAGCTGTTACTCACGGTCAACTGCTCTGTCAGCTGCTAACACAAAAATAAAACTAAACAGAAATAGTGTGTTTTCATCCATAAATCATAGGAAAGGGTTTGTGTCAGTCTCAGCTTTGAGTAGTTTATCAGAACACCATAGAAATATCTTTTTTTTTTCCCATGACCCCCTTTAAAAAGTAGGCCACCCTGCACTACAGCTGGAAATAACATTTTTAGTGACGTCATTACCTGATTGGTCAGAAGCTGTTGATTAATTGTCTATAACAGCAGCTCTGACAGTAGTGCAGCTGCAAATCACAGGTTTATATTAATGCACTCGTTCTAATACATTATGGTTTCTATAGCAACAGCTCATACACAGGGACTTGTATGGTGGATGTAAATGGAATTTAAAACGTGTGTAATTGTTGATATGGTAAAGGAAATGTTTATTTAGCATTTAGGGTCATTGTAACAGTAGTAACAGGTAAAGCTGTAACTATGTTTTCCGACACAAGAAAGTCATCAATACGGAGGAATTTATGCTTAGCAGTTTCTCCACATGAGGTCAAAGGTTAAAGTCGGGCTGTATGATTTGGGAAGACAGGATGGAGGTTATTTAGGATGTGTGATTGTCTTTGACTGAGCAAAATCAGAATTTGGACTAGACGTGCTCTTATGCTTCAGAAAAGATGCAAGAACAAATAAGAATGTGTCATTTAATTCTGGTGTGTTTTTGTAGGAGAATTGCTACCTGTTTGTGTCATCATGTGCGTTTGCAGGTGTACACGTCAGGTAAATTCAACTATAGTGTGTGTGTGAAAAGACGTTTATGGTTCATGGAGTATGCAGACAGAAGAGTCAGCAAGTGTCTATAGGAATTTCAGCTATGTGGTCAGGAGTAGCCAGGTTGGGAGTCTCCATGGTTACTGGAGTGTGTGTGTGTGTGTGTGTGTTAGAATCTGCCATTCCTCTTTAAATGGGTTGGTTCGGGAGGAGGTGTGTTTAGTGCCCTGAGCATGGACAAGCAGTGTTTATGCTTGTTTATAACCATGACACGTAGCCAGTGGGATGTAAGTGTGCGTTTATATACACATGCTGGATGTGCATTTTGGTCATGTGACAAATCCCGGAAACAGGGCAAGTTCCCGCCCCGATATCACTGCAAGCAATCAGGCCACAGTTCCTGCCCCTAATGCTGCTATAAAGAACCAAAAGAACCAGATCACAGTTCTTCCCAAAAATGCCACTGTAACCAATCAGACTGCAGTTCCGTCTCCAATGTCACTGTAACCAATCAGACTGCGGTTCCGTCCACAAAACAACTGTAACCAATCAGACTGCAGTTCCGTCCACAAAACAACTGTAACCAATCAGACTGCGGTTCCGTCCCCAATGCCACTGCAACCAATCAGACTACAGTTTCCGTCCACAAAACTACTGTAATCAATCAGACTGCAGTTCCGTCCCCAATGCCACTGTAACCAATCAGACTGCAGTTCCCTCCACAAAACAACTGTAACCAATCAGACTGCGGTTCCGTTTCCAATGTCACTGTAACCAATCAGACTGCAGTTCCCGTCCACAAAACAACTGTAACCAATCAGACTGCGGTTCCATCTCCAATGCCACTGTAACCAATCAGACTGCAGTTCCTGTCTCCAATGCCACTGTAACCAATCAGACTGCAGTTCCCGTCCACAAAACAACTGTAACCAATCAGACTGCAGTTCCCGTCCACAAAACAACTGTAACCAATCAGACTGCAGTTCCTGTCTCCAATGCCACTGTAACCAATCAGACTGCAGTTCCTGTCTCCAATGCCACTGTAACCAATCAGACTGCAGTTCCTGTCTCCAATGCCACTGTAACCAATCAGACTGCAGTTCCTGTCTCCAATGCCACTGTAACCAATCAGACTACAGTTTCCGTCCACAAAACTACTGTAACCAATCAGACTACAGTTCCTGTCTCCAATGCCACTGTAACCAATCAGACTGCAGTTCCCTCCACAAAACTACTGTAACCAATCAGACTGCAGTTCCCTCCACAAAACAACTGTAACCAATCAGACTACAGTTTCCGTCCACAAAACTACTGTAACCAATCAGACTACAGTTCTTGTCCCCAATGCCACTGTAACCAACCAGACTGAGATGATAGGTCAGAATGTCAGTCACATGTTCCAGTATTTCTGATCACTTGAAAAATGGGTGGGCTCAAACAAAAGGTGACGTTCTAAGATGTTTAACACGTCTAGATGTAAATAGCAGAAAATGAAAGCTGAAATTCTGTTCTATCGTCTCATATTCATCTTTTGATCTCAAACCCAAATGTCTTCAGTGTATAGCAAAAACAATAGACTTGGACTTGCTGTTCCAATACTTTCGGAGGGGACTTTATATAAATAAATAATATATGTGTTTTTTATTGTGGTGTTGTGATCACTGATGCCAAATACTCAAATACATTTTGCCATCCACAGTACACATAATGGACACTGGCTAGTTTGTCCCATCTTATTTCTTCCCTTGACACACACACACACACACACACACACACACACACACACAGGGGTGGGAGAACTAATTACAGCCTGAACTATATGCAGTGTTTTATTCATAGCCTTGCTACCTGTTCCAGAAGTGTATTTCATCAGCTGACAAGATTTCCATCTCTTCTACTCAAACCTCACACATCACACATCACACATACACGCACACGCACGTGCACTTGCGCACTACACGCACACACGCACATACACACACACGTTACATCATCACACTTTCTGCTAACCCTGTGCTGGGCAAAGTACTACAGAGCCCGATAGCACTCATTGCATGTGGTTTGTGTGTGTGTGTGTGTGTGTGTGTGTGTGTGTGTGTGTGTGTGCGTAAGCATAATGACTAAGACTGATGCTATCAAATCTGATGACTCAATATGAGAGAAGCTTAAAAAACAATAAAATAACTTCCCACTGATAGAAACAGCTGAACAAACCGATCGATTGTTGAGTAAACTTTGTCTTTGTTGTGTGTAAGTGATTAAAGACGCATCTGTGCATCATAGCACCTCGATAACAAACACAGGAACAGAGGACAATAGCAATACACCAAATTAACATGGACTCAACGCTATTTCTTTTTAGTTTTTTAAAATATTGATACCATGAAGACCTGTCAGAGGTGTGGCCTCTGTACCTGTCAGTCTCAGGGAAGGAGGTGTGGCCTCTGTACCTGTCAGTCTCAGTGAAGGAGGTGTGGCCTCTGTACCTGTCAGTCTCAGTGAAGGAGGTGTGGCCTCTGTACCTGTCAGTCTCAGTGAAGGAGGTGTGGCCTCTGTACCTGTCAGTCTCAGTGAAGGAGGCGTGGCCTCTGTACCTGTCAGTCTCAGTGAAGGAGGCGTGGCCTCTGTACCTGTCAGTCTCAGAGAAGGAGGTGTGGCCTCTGTACCTGTCAGTCTCAGAGAAGGAGGTGTGGCCTCTGTACCTGTCAGTCTCAGTGAAGGAGGTGTGGCCTCTGTACCTGTCAGTCTCAGTGAAGGAGGTGTGGCCTCTGTACCTGTCAGTCTCAGTGAAGGAGGCGTGGCCTCTGTACCTGTCAGTCTCAGAGAAGGAGGCGTGGCCTCTGTGTCTGTCAGTCTCAGGGAAGGAGGTGCCGAAGTGCACAAATGCCACCTAAAAATGTTGCCTACCTAGGGAGCTGGGAACAGATTAGAACACAATAAAAGTGTGTATTAGATGGTGTGTGTGTGTGAGTGTGTGTGTGTGAGATGAATAGGTGGACACACATTCTCGCTTGACCAAGATAAAAACACAGCGCCATCCTCCGAAGCGCCATTACACGTTCAAACAGAACTAACTGAAGGATGAAATTAAAACGGCCCGAGCAGCTACACGCGAGCGTTTTTGCACCGTTTATCCGCGTGCCATGATGCTTTTGTGTGACTGTTTCTGTGACTAAGCTCTCATCGCTAGTGTGTGTGGTTGAGCATGGATGTTTGAGTGTCTCTGAGTGTGCTGTTGTACGTGGTGTGTGACGGTGTAACAGAACTCTGGGTCGGAAAGGTACACGCGGGGCACGACACTCCAACACACTCCGCACCGAGCGCTCACACCTCAGCACTGACTGTAGCACTGATTCAGTTAGCAAAGACCTATTAATCTGATTGGTGTGGATGTGTGTAGCTGCGTGTTTGTGTGTGTGTGTGTGTGTGTTTGTGTGTGTTGTGTGAATCACGGCGGGGCTAATATCCTTCGATAATGTGATTTTTATGGTTTGATGAGACGGTATGATGTTAGGCACTCCCCAGCTGTTCTTTATTACCTAATATGCTAACCACCTGTTTTCAGAACACACTCATCTTCCCCAATCAATTTCAATCACACTTCGCTGATACACACACACACACACACACATAAGCACGCATGCATACTGCTAAAACACACACGAACACTCTGCTAAAACACACACTCCTAATACACATATACACTCCACTGACACACACACACAGTTGAAACACAGTTGAAATACACACTGATAAAACAAACACACTACTGAAAAAGACACATTGCTGAAGCGCACACACACGCACACACACACACACACACACACACACAGCTGAAACACACACTCCTAATACACATATACACTCCACTGACACACACACACAGAGCTAAACCATAAACACATATCAGAATTAACCTTAACCTGTTGAATTCCTCAATCACGCTCACCATCCAGTTTATTAGGAACACACAGAATGGTGTAGCACCCAGTGAGCATCAGTTCTGCAGGCGGAAACGTCTTGTTGATGAAAGAGGTCAGCAGAGAGCCGGGTTTGAGCTGACAGGAAGTCTACAGTACCCACTGTAGCCACTCTTTACACCTGCGCTGCGCAGAAAAGCATCTCACAGAACACACGGCACGTCAGACGTGCAGGAGGATGGGCTAGACCAGCAGAAGACCACGTCGGGTTCCAATCTGAGGCTACCGCTGTGTGTGTGCACGTGAATAGAGTTCAGATTAAAAGCTCATTTGGAGACGCTGTTACTGGAAGGCGGTGATTTAAAGTGTATTTCCACTCTGAAGAACGACTGAAACAAATCAGTGGGATGAAAATGACTGATCTGAAAACACTCCGAATGATATCACTTTGCTGCCATTTTCATTTTCTTCTTACTCCCAACATCTAATTTTAATCACATGGTGACTAATGAAACTGAGGGTTTATTAACTATTTAAGTACATCAAGCCATTTACTCCAATTTTCTTGCAGTAGAAATGAAGCGGAGTGCGCTTGTCATTGCGGTAAGCAGCTACAGGACCTTAGGAATTTTGGAAATGACATCATAATAAATGATATTGTCTGTTTAGAGTCATTTCAAGGTCATCAATTCATTTTATGAACACATCACTCTCCGCGCTCTCGACCTACATCTCCGCTTGTCCTGTGGGCGACTGACATGAATTAAATGTGTAGTTGTGTTTTTAACCCTTCTTATGCCACAGCGCTGTTGATTTCTGGATTCTGATTGGTCAGAAAAGCTTGATTAATTTTCTATAACAGCAGCTTTGACAGTAATATAATGCAGTAATGCGCTCGTGCTAATCTGTTAATGTTACTATGGTAACAGCTCATTCACAGGGACTTGTACGGAGAACGCTCCATGTAAATAGATTAAATATCATTAATATGGTGAAGTTTCCTGTAAGGAGATGTTTATGAATATAGATACTAGACACGGCACCGATGTGATACTGAGGATCGCTATCAGGCCGATGCCAGCCAGTAACGCTGAGTCAGATATCGGACAGAACAAAGTCAGTCTGATCCTGTAACAAATGGAAAAGACTGGAACTGGATTTGAAAAATTTATTTATTTTTTTTTTTTTTTGAACTAGTACTACATATCAAGTGACCTGACTGTATTTTTTGGATTGATTTTATCATTTATATTTTATAATATTTGTTATATTTGCCATGTGCATGATTTTGAAAGAGTTTTGGTTTTCCACAAAAATATCGGATGTGTATGGGTATGAAGTGATACTCAAGGTTTCAGTATCAGTATCGCTATCGGAAAAAGAAAAAGTGCCATTGTGCCATCTCTGTAAAT
This sequence comes from Pangasianodon hypophthalmus, assembly GCF_027358585.1. NCBI lineage: Eukaryota > Metazoa > Chordata > Actinopteri > Siluriformes > Pangasiidae > Pangasianodon > Pangasianodon hypophthalmus. The sequence goes on from NC_069718.1 coordinate 5,000,262, forward strand.
GAGTAATAACTACACTAATCCCACAGATAAAAAGTACAAAGTGTTTTTCTTTAATAAAAAAAAAATTGAAATCATTTGCAAATTGCTGTGGTATAAGAGGAAGGAACAACACACGCTCTTACAGGAAAATAATCAACTTCAGGGCAGTAACAGTAACTCCAATCAGTAACTCGCGTCATCACACCACCCCGTCACTGATTAATTTCCTACAGCAGCACCACACTCACAACGTTTTACTCCTTACAAGTCCCAGAGAGGCTACAGTCACTTGGTGCTGAGCAGAAGGAATCCTCCTTCACCGTGCGTCTGGAACACGTGTGTGTGAATCATGTGACGCGTTCCATACAGCGTGTTCAAAAGGACACACAACATTCAGCACAACCCAAGGTCATCCTCCAGTACAAAATCTGTTACTACTCTCTTGTGTGTGCGTCTGAGTGTGTGTGTGTGTGTGTGTTCCATCTGCTGTAATGTTGTGAGCATGCATGTGTGTTCAGGTTCAGGTCGCTGGAAGAAGAAACACACATCTAAAAAAGAAACAACCTCTCTCTCTCTCTCTCTCTCTCTCTCTCTCAGCTCCCAGGCTTCACTTTTCCTTTTCTGTGTATCTTATTTAGAGCGTGTTTTGCTTTGCCTTCCTCCTGCCAGCCACGTCTGTCACACACTAATTCAATTTACAACCTGGCCCAGGGCCGATCTGCTCACCTGCTTCCTCTCTGCGTCTGAGTGAGTGCGTGTGTGCGTGCGTGTGTGTGTGTGTGTGTGCGTGTGTGTGTGTCAGTTTCAGCTGTATGAAGCCTGGCAGTAATTGAAACCGTGTCATAGGTGATGCAGAGTTTAAAGAAAATGCGAAGTGGTTTGAATTGCACGCAGTGTGTGAGACGTACAGGTACACTTTCCGCTTCATTAGTCTCTCTCTCTCTCTCTCTCTCTCTCACACACACACACACACACACACACACACACCCCAGATAGTGATGATAAATGAAAGATGACGGAAATAAATGACAGAAAGCCTGAACTATTAACAATCCGAAGAACTCTTAAGGAAAGCTGTTTTTTTAGTTGTCTTATTAACGTCCCTTGAAGTTAAAAAAAAAAAAAACTTTAAGCTTTCTGCGCTTTTTTTATTTATTTATTTATTAATTTATTTATTTATTTTTTTACAGCTTTACCTCTGACCGTTACAAAGCGCTGTTACTGGGTCCCTGTGAATGATCTGTTACTATAGAAACTATAACATCTTAGAACAAGCGCATTAATATAAACCTGTGATTTGCAGCTGCGCTACTGTCTGAGCTGCTGTTATAGAAAATTAATCAACACCTTCTGTCTGTGTGTGTGTGTGTGTGTGTGTGTGTGTGCGCGCGTGTGTGTGGATTGAGCCTTTAATGATCTGAATTGCATCATCACTAAAATCAATGATATGTTAAAATGCCAAACAGCAACATTAAAAATGCATCCGCTGAGCCGCTGAGTACGATTACAGAGCTGCTGATGTTCAGGGAACGCTATCAGAGAGAGAGATTAACGGCGTGTGAACATTCCCTAACATAAACACACACACACACACACACACACACACACACAGTGCTTCATCCTTACCAAAAAGATTACAGCTCATAAAATTTATTCATAACCAATGCACAGAAGTGATGGCTCTGTGTGTGTGTGTGTGTGTGTGTGTGTGTGTGTGTGTATGTGAAATGCAGGCGAATGTTTGCTTCTTTTATTTTATGAAAATAGAGCAGTTATTAAGCAGTTGTGTTTATGTGTTTCTGAGGTGTACCGAATAGTGCTTCAAGTCACGGATCGACTTGGCAATCATCTGTGAGTGAGTGAGTGAGTGTGTGTGTGAGTGTGTGTGTGTGTGTGTGTGTGTGTGTGTGTGGCAGCCTGCCACTACAGTGTGTGTAACCAAGCAGTTAACCTTTGTGAGCAAGAATAGTTGGCCCTGTATAATGTGGCACCTGTCCCCTTATTAGAGTGGACATATTAGAGAGAGAGAGAGAAAAAGAGAGAGAGAGAGAGAGAGAGAGAGAGAGAGAAAGAGAGAGAGAACGAGAGAGAGAGAGAAATGGACAGTTACACACTAGACAGGTAGGAGAAAAAACACACACAGCCCTAGATTATCTCACCTGCTTGATCTGTCAGAAAGCCAGACACAGAGAAAACACACACACACACACACACACACACACACACGCTTCTGAGTGGAGTACATTGAATTACACCACTATTACCTCTTTAATCCTAGAAGAGGAACAGAACATCTTCATTACATCATCCTTAGTGCTAAAAATAGGAACTCAAGAAGAAGTGCTCATCTGTCCCAATGCACGTTTGTAATCTAGCCATTCACGATGACGTAGTCACGGTCATGTAGCGGACAAGTGCCTTTAAACCACCCAGATATCTCAGATGCAGCATTATCTGCATATGATTTGTAGAGACCATGTGAATTCATTCAGTTGCCAGACATTGGGGAAAAGAAAAAAACAGAAAGGGGATAAAATACAGGCTGCAGTCTGACCTTCCATTATGCTAATATTCTAACACAAAGCATCATTAACATCTGTGTCTCCATGTACTGACCACGTTCAGGGCCAGGGAGTAGATAATTATTCCTACAAATAGTACACTAATAAAATTGTAACCAATAATCTAATAAATCTAATCTAATAAACTTGTAACAAATCTCAGCTCTGTAACATTATCAGATCTTTAACAAAATTCAGCTCTATAACAAATCTCAGCTCTGTAATAATCTCAGCTCTGTAACATTATCAGATCTTTAACAACATTCAGCTCTGTAACCATCTCAGCTCTATAACAATGTCAGCTCTATAACAAATCTCAGCTCTGTAACAATCTCAGCTCTGTAACAATCTCAGCTCTATAACAAACCTCAGCTCTGTAACAATCCTCAGCTCTGTAACAATCTCAGCTCTGTAACATTATCAGATCTTTAACAAAATTCAGCTCTATAACAAATCTCAGCTCTGTAACAATCTAAGCTCTGTAACATTATCAGATCTTTAACAACATTCAGCTCTGTAACCATCTCAGCTCTATAACAATGTCAGCTCTGTAACAATCCTCAGCTCTGTAACAATCTCAGCTCTGTAACAATCTCAGCTCTGTAACAATCTCAGCTCTGTAACAAATCTCAGCTCTATAACAAACCTCAGCTCTGTAACAATCCTCAGCTCTGTAACAATCTCAGCTCTGTAACAATATCAGCTCTGTAACATTATCAGATCTTTAACAACATTCAGCTCTATAACAATGTCAGCTGTGTAACAATCTCAGCTCTGTAACAATCTCAGCTCTGTAACAATCTCAGCTCTGTAACAAACCTCAGCTCTGTAACAATCTCAGCTCTGTAACAAATCTCAGCTCTGTAACAATCTCAGCTCTGTAACAATATCAGCTCTGTAACAAATATCAGCTCTGTAACAATATCAGCTCTGTAACAAATCTCAGCTCTGTAACAAATCTCAGCTCTGTAACAAACCTCAGCTCTGTAACAAACCTCAGCTCTGTAACCATCTTAGACCTGTAATAAGTATCAGCAGTGTGAAAGAACTCAGTACTGTAGACAGAAATGACTCCATAACAGAAGTCTCGGCAGGACTCGGCTCCGTCACAGGACTCGGCTCCGTCACAGGACTCGGCTCCGTCACAGGATTCAGTTCCGTAACAGGACTCAGCTCTGTAACGGGACTCAGCTCTGTAACGGGACTCAGCTCTGTAACGGGACTCTGTGGTGGAACTCTGTAATTATCTAACACAGGGAAACACTCAGGCCCAAACTGTTCAGTACAACTCAGACCCATAACAGAACTCAGCTCTGTAACAAATCTCAGCATGCTACTGAGACTCAGCTCTGTGCCAAACCTCAGCACGGCAGAGGAACGCAGCTCCGTAACATAGCTCAGTATTGTAACAGCACTCAAAGGCAATGATTGTGAGAGAGAAAATTAAAGAAAGTGGGAGAATACTGCGGAACATTCTCTAATGGACTTTTAATGATGCTGTGTTAATGAGCTGCTCTGATGATGCTGTTTGTATTCTGAGACATTTTCCAGCAGTTATCACAAATCAATAGTCTACAAACACACACACACACACACACACACACACACACACACAAGCACAGCATCATAGAGCAGTAACCAACTCCCACTCCAAACATACATCACCCAAAAATACAACTGTGATGGGCCAAATGCTCTCTCTTCAACAGACACACAAGCTCAAGGTACAGTACTGAAGAGGATGAACATGGAATCCTATGCGCGCACACACACACACACACACACACACACACACACACACACACACACACACTAGATGTAGATCGGCTTATGAAGGAGGCCATGACTGGAGCAATAGGATGAAGGTGTATTATCTCTGCTGGAGCCTCACTGTTCCCACTGTGCCAACAGGTATTATCTATTCACACACAGTACTCTCTCTCTCTCTCTCTCACACACACACACACACACAGAACATAAAAAAAACACACACAAAAAAAGCTAAGAAAGGACAGTGACACACTTCTGGGAAAACTTCTACTCATCACTAAACAGTGAGAGACAGAAAGGAGCAGCAAAACGTAAGGAGTTGCGATGCTGAGTGTGTGTGTGTGTGTGTGTGTGTGTGCGTGCGTGTGCGTGTGCGTGTGTGTGCTCTCCTGTGTGTCCACTGTAAAACACATACCACCTGTCGAGCATCAGCTGAGCTCCACCACTGAATCTGTGAGTCAAATATTTATAAGATTTTCACTGTGCATCCAAACACACACTGCTATAAATACAGTAGCTGTACAACCGTGTGTGTATGTGTGTGTGTGTGTGTGTGTATGTGTGTTCCATACAGAAAGAAAGAATGACATAAGGAAGGAAAACTATACGAATGCATTAAAAAGTAAGGTGGAAGGTAAAACATGCAGCAGAATGCCACCACCATCATGACCTGCTTTCTTTTTTATTTTGATTTTTTTTATCTCATATGCTCAGTCACACTCAGAGCAAAAAAACATCATTAAATCAATAAAGATCAAAACTAATTCATTAATTAACAAAAGGAAATGGTTGAGGATGAGGTGCAGATGAAGGCGGTCTCTGTGTAAGCTCCGCCTCCACGTTCACTTCAGATCACTCAGGGAGATGAGCATCCTTGACTGTTCCATCTTTAACCACTTAACTCATTGCTCAGTTTAATTAGGTAAATTGGGAGTAGGAGGAGGAGGAGTGCGTACGTGTGTGTGTGTGTGTGTGTGTGTGTGTGTGCGTGCAGTGATGATGCCGAACGATCCTGGCGCTTTCGCTGCGTGAGGGATGCAAACGAGCACGGACACCTCCGGAGGGAGTGAGCATCAACACCGCTTAACCTCAGCTATGAAAGTGAACAGCACGTGGCCATTTGGAGGATAAACACACACACACACACACACACACACACACACACACACACACGCCCAAGCCATAAAATGCTGATATAATAACAAGGTAGGATTTCATTATATTGTTGGCCAAATCTGTTACATAGTAATGCATCTGAGAAAGTCAGTACGTTCTGAAAAGGTTATCAAAAAAATATCAAAAATGAAATTTACACAAATGTAATGAATCATGCAGGATATGTGGCGTCTAAGATACTGTAATGTATCAGAACAGCTCTTAACATGGTGATGATGATTCCCGTAAGTGGGAACTGATGAGCTGACCCGCCTCACACCCAGACACACACAAACCTCACACTCAGAGTTGAGTCAGGAGCATAGTGAGGATTTAATACTGACATTGCACACATCCGTTTTCAGACCTGAACCATAACTCCTGGTTTAAGCGCTATTCAGAAGTTGCAGGAGAGTTACTCACGAGGGGGCGGAGTTTGAGTAAAACAGAGGTGTGTCTCAGTTATGTACAATTCTGAGCTCTTGCGTCATATCAGCTGGAGTGAGGAGCAGGATTAAGTCTGACAGTTTGATGTAACCATGATATGACACACTGAAATGTATGTTTTAGCTGTAAATACACTGAAAAAACTATGGAATGTATTTGAGGTCAATCTTAACCACATAAATATGACCCTATTAATTAATTAATTAATTAATTCCACTGAGAGGAACCAGACTCAAAAGAGAACCGGGTGATACCGGATGGTGGGATTATAAATCTTTACAGTATAGAGGTGTAGAAGAGGAAAGACAAACAGTACTGTGTGTTACAGTGTGAAGATCCCTGAGATGAAACCAGGACAGTCTTTCTGATTACGGCAGCAGCTCTATAACATCCAGGTGAGATTATCCACAAAATCTGTCTCTGAATACGCAGTTCTCCTGAACCTTCACGATAACTGGTTTCATGAAACGATCTTTTTCGTTCCTGTCCTTCTGTACTGCTGCTTTTTTTTTCTTTTTACTGTGACCGAATTTCACTGTTCTCCTTCTGTCAGTCTTCATTTCTTTCATTCTTTGCTTCAGCCAGAGTGACAGGATCTCATAAGCTTGTCACTTTCTACTCAACATCTACCTCTCCAGCGTTTCGCTCTCACTATATCTAACCGCCATGAAAAAAGTTCTGATTCAATTATAATTCAGCAGATGATAAGGACAGGCATCGCTACAAACTTGCTGCATTTTTAATAATAAAACCAAATAAACACTACCAAGGCTAAAAAAAAAAAAAATCATCACTCTCTCCTTCTTCTTCATCTTTCCCTCTCTACTTTGTCCATATTCATCACACCCAGCTGTAAATCAGAGCAGGAGTAGACAGGGAGGCTCCAGATGTATGCGCTGCACCATGATGGACAGCACCTGGGTGACAACTCTGAAAAACAAGCAGATAAATCAGCCCGAGCCACGTCGCCGAGCTCCGCCCACTCCAGCCATCAGTCAGAATGATAGGCGTCTCCTGACACCGCCCTGATTTGTGCAATACGGTGCCGTATTGGGAGAGATCTGGAGAGAGAGCGAGAGAGATGAAGTATGTGGGCAGTATTTTATCACCGCACGGCGACAACCAGCCCACATCACTTTCTAAAAATATCGGCAAGTTCTCTTCAGGTGAGCGGTGTTGACAGAATCTCTGCTCCTGCAACCAAGCTGGATGATATAATCCCTCATCTTTAGGAGAATGCGCCAGATATTTCACACAAAACAAGCCGATATGTAACTCTCCGTGATATCGTAACTCACTAAAACGCTGTTATCTTGCAATTAGAACCTGTAGAGTCCAGACGCATAAAAAGCAAGTCGGTGAGGTTTGTGTAAGACTCTGCGCCAGACAGTCAGTACTTATCATTTACAGTGTTTGTTCAGTTCATGTCAGTTACCGTAATTATGAAACACCTGAAGGTTCTCCTCGAACCTGTTCATCAGCTTGAATTTCTAGCAACACATACAACTACAAAACTGACTTTAGCTAACTGTTATGAAAGCTAGGACTTAGCCAAATTTTCTACTAACTAATGGGTCAAAACCCATTTTACCAAAATTCATACCAATTCTGAATTCTGATTGGTCAGAAGGTGTTGATTCATTTTGTTCATTTTCTATAGCACATGATGTATATTATCATTTGTTATTGACATCAGGAGTTTTGCAGTTTCTCAATAACAAGCTGCAACGTTTGATACATATGTATAGGAATAAATTAAGGTACATCCTGTAATTAGTCCATTTTCCCCCGGCTGTGTTTATAATTTGAAGTCACGGTACCGAGTCGAAACTTTTACAAAAGTCTGAGTTTTCAATTGATCACTCGTGAATGTTTTTTTAGAAGTCAGAAACTTGTAATTACTGTCATTTCAGCATGAAGTGAACACACAGCTGTCAGTGATCTAGATCGGAATTAGAGTAAAGGAGGATGAGGAAGCTCCAGATGCACGTATTAGGTGGCGATGGACTGAGTCTAAGCCTACACCAAGCAAAACAAAATTACACCAATACCATCATGATGCAAGAACAGGACAGCTCTGAAGGGCTGAAGTTCCAGTCCTTTGCTCTAACATATCAAATTCAGTTTGAATCACATTACAGCACATTATATTTGCATAGCGTCTGAGTTGACACTTTTGCCCAAAGCGACTTTCTCATTATCCGACTGCAGGGACTAGTTTCCCCTCGAGCAAAGAGTGGTTAAGTATGTCCCTTAAGGGCATCATGGCACAGAACTGCATACAGTCAACACATGCAACTCAGAATCAACTGTTTTCAAACACAGTTGTTGTATTTAATTCAGATGTACCCTGACACAAACAACACTGTGCTACTTTTGCCATCCTGAAGTCCACAAGCTCCTGTTTCTATCAAGTGGACCACAAGTTCCTACTTTGTTCTTCCAAAACTATTACCAGACTCTCTAATACTGACAGTTAAATAAACTATACTTACTGTTCAAGTTAAACTGATTTCATTAATAAATTCATTCATGCATCTTCACTATCACTTTGGAGATAGTCTTTTAAATCCAAAGACTATCCTGGTAACACTGGGTGTAAGGTGGGAATACAGCCATTCACAGAGACTTGTACGGCGGATGCTGCACATAATCTAAATCTCATAATACGAAGAATAAAATGTGCCGGATGGGATGTAAATTTCGAGTCGCCAATAAAGAAAATTGAGTTGTTTGCAGAAAAATTTTTTACGTTGTCCAGTCGAGATCTATGGTAACAGTGTAGGAACAGGGTAGCAGCGATGTTGAGTTAAATGGACTGAATGGACCGCTCATTTGCAGCCACTGAATGTTCTGTCCATGCACTTCACCGTGCCATCTGTCTGCCTTGGCATCGAGACGGCACAACCCGCCTCTTCATATGGGCAGCACTATCGAACATATCAAAAAAAAAAGGGATGCGCTCTCAATGCTCTTTCTCCTTCTATTTATCTCTGTCAGAGTGCTTTGTTTCCATTCACCGACCTTTCTCCTCCCCCTCCCCATCCCTCCATCTCTCATGACCAAACATTTGTCTTTCCGTCCATCGGGGTGAGCCGAGTTCAGTTACAGTGTGTCCTCTGAGGCAGCCTGTTGATTTAACGGGTGAAGTCATCATCATCTCTGTCTCTCTCTCTCTCAGGACACTTGCCTAAACTGGAAATTCTTCCAAACAATCGACTGATCTAATCGGTATGAGCTGTTCAGCAGGGTGCGATGGATACAGATTTCAGAATCAGCACCTGAAGCAACTGTAGAGAATGAGTACCGTTTAGTTAGTGCTCGTTTATTCAAATAAAGCTAAAGAGAAAGAGAGTCATCTGCATAAGACCTACTCTTTCAACCTCTTGTTCTCGCTCTCCTTCCTTTCTATTTTTCACCTGTTCCTCTGTTCTTTTGTTTGTCTGCAGATTGCAAATCATGGAATATATGGAACAATAATATAGAATAATATGACTGATTAGTGGGTGAGCCTGTAATTTGGATTGTTGGGGTTCTTGGCTATTTTGAACTCTCTCTGGAAGGTAAACTCTCTTTTGTTAGGTTCTACATAGAAATTTAAAGCACAATTTCAAAGTATTAACTGAGTCCAAATCAGTTAATCAGTCAGAAAAAAGACAAACATACCTTTATCAAGTGCGTGTAGAAATCACAGAAATCACAAAAATCATAAAAATCCCCAGAGCATGGAGAACACATAATTTAAAATATTTTGTTTTTCATATCCAGAGCTTATTATCTCTTTTTGTTGGTCCAAATCCTCAGATCATGTCATTTCTGGAGAGCTACATCTCTGTCCTTTGGGTCAGTTTGCATCTTGTGGCTCAGTTTAGCAGCAACATTTACAAAAAATGATGCAACCCAAAACACAGGGAATGTTTGATTCACTTCCTGCAGTTGAGTCGATTCAGGGTTGATTCGCTTTCTCACTCAAGTTATTTTGGCCCGCACCCAAATGCTGCAGATGTAAAAGTACCCCAGGCTATCTGCAAAGGGACCGCTGAAGAACCTTTAGGGGTTTCCAAAAAAGAGTTCATCTAGGGTTCTTCAACTGATCCCTTTGGGGAAAGCCTGGCATTTTGTGTGTTTACCCCATTTTCATGCAGTATGGTTATTTGCCAGTTCCCTCCCACTAGCTAGGTCTGATTTATGTGACAGCTACCGACCAGGGAGGCTGGAGGTACTTCCTCTGAAACCACCGCACCACATCAAACCGCTGCTCATGCTGCTTCTAAGAGCAGCGTAACACACTTGGAGGAAAGTGCTATTTGGCTTCTTCCTCATGCCCTCACAAATGCCCATGATTGGCTAGCGGCATTCTGAGTGATAGTAATGGGAACACTTTTCCCGTTACTTGCAAGCCTTTGCTGTAGGGCTTTAAGGATTCTCCCAAAGGAGAGACGGTAAACGGAAACTTACATTTGCCATCCTAAAGCCCTTAATTGTGTTTAGGAACCAATCTACATTTCTCCATCTGACATGTGTGTATTTGAGTATCATCACATGGCTGATACCAGTCTGGAACAATGGCTCTGTGTTGGATCAGATCTGCTGTAAGCAGTACGTATGCAGTGAGGCTTATGGGACGTCAGTGTGACACGAATCTTGTACTTGAACACAAGACAGTGATCGTTTTCCAACATGTTCCCAGTCTTCACTGCTAAGTCTGGCCAAATGTTTAACATAAGCCCACTTAACAGTATATCAGAGAAACTGATAGGATATTTGAGTGTAATTATGAAATTACTTTTTCGAGGACCTGGTGCTAGTAAGAAACATTTTGAAGAGTGTTTCTGTATGAACTCCTTGTACCTTGTTCAACCTGCCAGCATGTTGTTGAAGGAGGCTGTTCCCTTCATCCATCTCTCTACCTCTTTTCATTCTCTCTTCATTACTCTCTCTCTCCCTCATGTTCTCCCAGCCTCGTTCGGGAAACTGAAGTTGACAAATGGGGTTTACATTATAAAATAACCCGCACACGCTGTCAGGTAATTCTCCTATAAGTCATTTTCACTCGCGGCTTTAAAATATTCATGCGGAGTTACTTAAAATGAAACCATTCATGAGGTTCCATTGTGACAAAAGTACATTGTGTTTCAGCAGTGGAACAGTCACCTCCCCCTCCCAATACACACTCCGCCTCCACTTTAAAGGCCTGTGGAGGGGCTGATCATCTACAGAACTTGTGCTAAGACCCAAGACTAATGGTTTTGAAATTCAATTTGAGCAACACCAGCTGGGTTCATCTGCTGCTGTCACTCATCTCACACAATTAAAGCTCATCAGTATTATTTCTGAGACTGTTAAAGCTCTCCCACTCCTCCTGTTTTTCTGGCATTTCCTTGTCTCTCTCTCTCTCTCTCTCCTCACCTCACCTATTCATCCTGCTTTGGGAGGATGATGAAAGAGGCTAGCGTTTCAGAGATGGCCCGTCATTTGTCTCCCGTAATTAGCAAGAGCAGTAAGCAACCTCTTGAAAAACAATAGCAGTGGGGGTATGCATGCTATCTCAGTATGTGATAATGCAGAACATCTCCAGACACAGGTGCAAAGATTAATCAGGCTTTTTCACGTATCAGCCACAAACAACACGAATGCACACATGAAGAATATCCACATTATTTAACAAAGACAAACATGTAATCATTGATATAGTGAAGTTTCTGTAAGATTTTTATTTAACAGTTATTTAAGGAGTCTCTAGTCTCAGAGGTTTGTAGCAGTCTAACAGTTTTCCAACATCTCCAGGACAGGAGACTTAATGCTTTGCAACTTCTCAGTAACACAACAAGCTGCACTTTCTTTGTCTTATTAACTTCAAATGAGAGAAAAAAAGAGGACGATGAGGGAACAACTATTTATAGCTGCTATAACGTAAGTGAGAAATTGTCTCGCAGACGTTTCGCCACACTGAAGTAACTAAATGAATAAAAAGTATGATGTGTCATTTAAAAATTGACATCGTTGGCAAATCTCTGTGGTAAAAGGGGAATGAAAAACACTCAAAGACGTGCTGTTATAGGAAAACAGTTTCCCTGTGGCTGTATCACACCATTTCTTTGTTTATAGTGTGACATCACCCACTAAACTCAGAGCTTATGAGATGCTGATTACAAGTTTTACAAAGACGTGATGTCAGAAGCTCGTAATTTCTGTAATTCTGATGTGCCGTAAGTGTGCTATTAATCTCAACAAGGCACTCTGCAGCTCTTGCCTTTCACCCACCAACATATTCACGGCAAGATGGCCATCAGAGTTCAACCTGGTCTATCATTTGCTTTGTACTGTATGACCTCCACAGGCAAAGGAACGTCCTTGTGAATGGAAAAAAAATGCAGAGTCACAACCGGGAACTCATTGGAGAGAAGAAAGCACGCCTGGCCGCACTTCATACTGAGGATTTACAAAGCAGAGGCTGCAAACCTCATTAGCATGGCGCTAAACAAAGACATGCTGGGCAAACAAAAGCGCTCTGCTGTCCAATAATATTGACACACATGAGGTTTCATAGAGCAAGAAAGGGTCATTGATGTGACGTCCGAGTGGAGCCAGGTTTCCAAGGAATCAGACTGGATTCTGTCAACAATGCCATCAAAATTCCCAATAATGAAACATGAGTGCAATTAGAAAGAAGGAAGAAAGGATGACAAAGTGAGGGGTTTGAGGCCTGTCTAAAAGTCGATTCACATTAGATTTGTTTCTGGAGCATTTTTTCAGCACATGTCAGACATGACAATAACAAGCGAGAATTACGTTTAAAGCTTTTCAGTGTACATTCGACTCATTAGAGGTGGATAAAGAGAAGAATGAATAGGGACTTTAAATAAAATACGTGGACAGGGATATTTTTTCCTGTATGTTGATAGAGCTAAGAACGCCGTAGTTGCACCTATAATATAGCGCACCTGAATAGAGCACATGAATACAGCGCACTGGGGGAGATTTGTAAGAAAGAAAATGGTGTGTACGTTTTTTGTTTGTGTCCACAGGTTTAATACAGGCTCACAGTAGCACTAATTAAACCTATAATTTACCTTTCAGTCTCCAAATAAACATCTATTACAATGAAATTATATTTTAACTAAGCAAGTCTTATTAAAGTCTATACCGTACATATATAACACACCTTCAAATGAATGGAATTATAAAACTTGTCGTTCTGTTCGCCAAACTCTCCAGTACTCTCGTTTTCTCTCACAGCGTCATGAATATCATACAGCAATCTGACTATAAATCCTTTTCTCGAGACAATGAGACAGAAAGAGGAATTATTTCTGACAAACTTGGCAAGAAGAGCTCACTAAAAGCATGTTTTGTAATCTCAGTTCCTATGGCATGATAATGCACTGCTTTTATGAAATAAAGCTCCTATTGTGGAGAGCGACAAGACAATGACATCAGTATGCTTTTAATTCTTATTAATGTTAATCATGTGCATTTTCCCCCAAATGTTAAAAAGCAATGAAATTACCTTCAGCAGCAGTGTGCTGATTAGAGAACCCCCTGCCCCTGCTGAGACCTTACAGAAATAAAGTAAAACTAACATTGTTAAAAAATCAATGCAAGCCAAGAGGTGGATAGTTAGCATCAGGGAAATACGTGCTCAGGCCAGCTGCTGTCCATTCACATTGCGCAGAGATGTAGCTTGTAGCGATGAAGCTTAAAGTCTAGGAATGTAGCATGGAGTTTTTAGTAAATGAATGTTGTGTGATTTTCCTTGAGAAGATCAGTCCAGATTTCTCTATCCCTGGCCACAAATTCTAGATCCCCAGTGATTCTCAACCCAACTGTAAGATCAACTGCAAGACCCAGCACGTTCTGGGTTTCCTTGCAAGGTGACCAATCCACCACAACTGGCTCCTCTTGATTCAGAGGAGCAGCAGCTACAGTATATTCCTGTACTCAGTGGTTAAGACGTTGGACTACTGATCAGAAGGTCATGAGTTCAAATTCCAGCACTGCCAAGCTGCCACTGCTGGGCCCTTAAGCAAGGGCCTTAACCCTCAACTGCTCAGTTGTGTAAATGAGATAAATGTAAGTTGCTCTGGATAAGGGTGTTTGCCAAATGCCATAAATATAAATGTAAATGTACTCCTTGGTGATTGGTGAGCTCCTCAGACAGTCCAGTAACCATGCGGAGGAACCTCATTTCCACCAGCTGTACATGTGACTTTATTCTTTCAGTCTTTACCCAAAGTTCGTGACCATAGGCGAGGACAAAGCTGTAGATTGTCCAGTAAAAAGAGCAGTCACAGATATTCAAGCCTCTGACAACTCATTTTTTTGAATGTGCTTCTTACTGTTACTTGTAGCTAAGTAAGAACATTTCTAATTTTTTTTTTCCTTGCTTTTTTTTTTTGTTCTAGACGATCTGAGCTGGCTGGGACTGTATTTAGTAGATGTGTCATCAATGCTACCAAAGTACCAATCAGACTGACATCAGCCACACTTTTACACCCACCACAGACACTAAAATGACTTCTTTCCTGTTGCACCTGAGAGAGAGAACAAAACTCCATGTAGTCAGAGTTAGCATTTTATATACACTGTTTTAGTGCGGTAATTTACGGGTAGTATTGGTGACTACTTCTACCTCACGGTGGAAGGACTAAGAATTAGCAGAGATCATGATTTACAACACCTACTTCTTTATTGGATGATGTTCCTAGTGTCACTGACTTTAGGCTGTCCATCTGTTGTTCGTTGATTGTTAAAAAGTGTCATAGAATAAACAGGCATAAAGGGGTCATCCTCTTTTCCTGGAATTGTCCCGGGATTCTCCGAGAATGTCTAATCCTACCTCCTTCTGAGTACTCACCACTGAATCTCTGCATAAAAGTGGTTGAGATCAGGGGCTATGCAGGCCATTGAATCAAGGAAAAGTTATCAAGTTCCTGGAATCATTCTGTGATAATACATATGCAATTTGCCAGAAGTGTCTACTCATTGTAGATTAACAGCGGCCATGAAGAGATTACGTTGTTCTGCACAGAGATTTATATAGTCTGCGCCATTCAGACATTCTTTAAATGCAGTTTTCCAGGAAAACCTTCCTCAAATCCTTAGACTGCCCACCATTCGTCTTTAAACAATCTGTTTTCATTGTCAGCTTAAAAAAAAGCAGTGTCATCAGTTAATCAGACCAGAGAGAGTAAATACAATGAAAAATCTAGCAAAGTCCAGGAAAATGCTTTCCATTCTGAGCTAGTGTCCCACGCCCTCTAGCTAGTTTGTGGTCTGATGAGCTGCCTTCAGCTAAAGAATTTACATAAATGCATGTTATTGGTTGAAAAAGAGGATGTGCTACAGAAGCCATGATGGTTAATGTTTAGAGAAATGGAGTCGCTGAACTATGGCTAGATTTTTTTCAACATTATTTATCGGTATTTTTTTTGCTAGATCTGCATCTGCACAGGTGTAGGTACAGGACAGGAAATTGCTTGGGCCCCCAAGTTTTGATGGAGGCTGACACTAAGTCCATGAAAAAGTGTCCATGAAAAACCTCTAATGTGTAATGTAAAATGCTATATCGGGAGCCTCCCTAAAGGGGGTCCCATCTCATTAGCAAAATGAAGAACTTACCTGTCAAGAAGCCAAAAAAGAAACAAGAAAACAAGAAGAAGAGGTAAAGAGGAAGCAGAATGGTAAGTAGTGAACAAAGTCTAATAACAAAACTGCAGGCTAAGTCAAAAATTAATGTAGAGGTAGCAGTTGGCACTAAGTTTGGAGCAAGTTACTTTAATTATTAGCTAGCTTTCTAGGTAAAATTTGTCATATTACTTAAACTGTGTCGATAGTTTATCTAATTGGGAAGCTTGAGCTACATCTAGAAAGCAGAATATAACACTGACACTTTCTGACAGTTATCATATACAGTAGCTGGATCATCATATTGAGGCATAATATAAACCTACAGTCCCCTCTGAAAGTATTGGAACAGGAAGACCAAGTCACTGAAGACATTTGGGTTTGAGATCAAAAGA
This sequence comes from Pangasianodon hypophthalmus, assembly GCF_027358585.1. Taxonomy (NCBI): domain Eukaryota; kingdom Metazoa; phylum Chordata; class Actinopteri; order Siluriformes; family Pangasiidae; genus Pangasianodon; species Pangasianodon hypophthalmus. The sequence goes on from NC_069718.1 coordinate 5,016,196, forward strand.
TGAATATGACATGATAGAATTTCAGCTTTCATTTCCTGATGTTTACATCTAGATGTGTAAAACAATTTGAGCAGAACATGTCACTTTTTGTTTGAACCCACCCATTTTCCAAGTGATCAGAAATACTGGAACATGTGACTGACAGGTGTTTCTTGTTGCCCAGGTGTGCCCTGTTAGATTGAATGTTTAAACAGTTAACAGCTCTGAATGTTTACTCTTGGTGTGAGCCCTGGGTTTTGCCTGTGAAGACTGCATTTGTTGTTAAAAAGAATAAACCAACATGAAGACCAGAGAGCTGTCTATAGGTGAAAAACAAGCCATTTTGATGCTGAAAATAAGGAAAATCAGAGCCATTGCACAGGCATGGGACACTGTCAATACAACGATTTGCAATGTCCTGAAAAAAAAACCACTGGTGTGCTAACAACCAGATATCGAACAGGTCAGCCAACAGCAGAAACACTGTGAGAGCTGTGAAGAAAAACCAAAAAACAACAAACAGCATCATCACCAACAGCCTCCACAAGGCAGGGGTGAAGGTATCACAATCCATCATTCGAAGAAGACTTTGAGAGCAGCAATAAAGAGGCCATACCACAAGATACAAACCTCTCATCAGTAGTAAGAATGAGAAGGCCAGACTGGAATTCACAAAGACATACAGAGATGAGCCACAAATGTTCTGGAACCAAGATTAACCTCTACCAAAGTGATGGAAAGGCCAAAGTGTGGAGAAAGAAATTATCTGCTCATGATCCAAAACATACAAGCTCATCAGTCAAGCATGGTGGAGGTAGTGTCATGGCTTGGGCTTGGATGGCTGCTTCTGAAACAGGCTCACTAATCTTTATTGATGATGAAACATTCTGCCTGCCAATTCACAGAGAAATGCATCCAATCTAACTGGGAGGAACTTCATCATGCAGCAAGACAATCACCCAAAACTCACTGCCAACACGACAAAGGACTTCATCAGGGGAAAAGAGTGGAAGGTTTTCAACTGGCCACGTCAATCACCAGAACTTAACCCAATTGAGAAGCATCTCAACTCCTGGAGAGAAGACTGACAGGAGAAACCCCCAAAACTAACAACAACTGAAAGAAGCTGCTCTACAAGCCTGGAAAAGCATCGCAAAAGAAGAATGCAACAGTTTGGTAATGTCAGTGGGTCGCCAGCTTGATGCAGTTATTGCAAGCAAGTAGTCAGTAGTGTGGTTTAGTGTAACAGTGTTGTAGTCAGTAGTGTGGTCTGGTGTGGTGTAACAGTGTTGTAGTCAGCAGTGTGGTGTGGTGTAACAGTGTTGTAGTCAGTAGTGTGGTGTGGTGTAACAGTGTTGTAGTCAGTAGTGTGGTGTGGTGTAACAGTGTTGTAGTCAGTAGTGTGGTGTGGTGTAACAGTGTTGTAGTCAGTAGTGTGGTGTAACAGTGTTGTAGTCAGTAGTGTGGTGTCGTGTAACAGTGTTGTAGTCAGTAGTGTGGTGTGGTGTAACAGTGTTGTAGTCAGTAGTGTGGTGTGGTGTAACAGTGTTGTAGTCAGTAGTGTGGTGTAACAGTGTTGTAGTCAGTAGTGTGGTGTGGTGTAACAGTGTTGTAGTCAGTAGTGTAGTGTGGTGTAACAGTGTTGTAGTCAGTAGTGTGGTGTGGTGTAACAGTGTTGTAGTCAGTAGTGTGGTGTAACAGTGTTGTAGTCAGTAGTGTGGTGTAGCAGTGTTGTAGTCAGTAGTGTGGTGTGGTGTAACAGTGTTGTAGTCAGTAGTGTGGTGTAGCAGTGTTGACATCACTCACCCCACTGTAGCGGCGCGAGCTGCAGGTGCTCCAGGACGAGCTGGGTGAGGACGCCCTCCACACTCGCTTCACCCTGCCTCTTCAGAGACGGGTACAAACACAGTTAAGGAACACACCATTACACACACCTGAAACACTGAGTAACTCAAACACAGCTGAGGAGAGAGGAGTGGAGGATTTAATGGAATGGTAAAAAAAAAACGAGAGAGAGATAAAGAGAGAGAGCAAGAGTGAGAGAGCGAGAGAGAGAGAGTGAGAATTGTCATTTGTCAGCAAACAAACACAAGGCAAGGCCATCTGTCCTAAACACCTTAATCCACTCAGAGCAGAGTCCAAGTCCATAACAAAACACACACACACACACACACACACACACAGAGCAGCTCCTGGAGAGTGTGTTCTCATCATGAAGTCTATTCAGGCTGAGAGCGGCAGGACACGGCAGATCGCTGGCTGAGTGAACAGCGTGAAGCCGATCTGGGATTTAAGCTCCTGTCATGATTTGATTCAATTCAATTTGATTTTATTTATTTCCATTCTATTTGTTTTGATTCAAACCAATAGGATTAAATGCAGAGCACTGCTTGATTATAACTGCTATAGGTCTGAGCTAGTGCCTTGGATTTCTGAATTTATCTCCACACAGACACAAAGAGTGTGACACCATGGTGTCCCATCAGAATGGAAGTGTCTCACGTGCGGCGTGTCCCAGGGAATTGGACCAGTTCTCTTCCTTGTCCTGATTGATGATGCTGAACACAATGCCCTTCATCTCAGTATGGAGGTATGTTGATGATATACGCCTGCTAGAGACCAGACAGTGGTGGCATCCCACTTCTCATCACTGACTGGCGTTCTCTCAGCTCACGGATTGGCTACTCCATCTCAAAGCCAAATATCCAGATGCAGCATGTGAAACAGCCATCAGCTTTACACCCCGCTAACAACACCACACCTCCCTATTTCACTACACTCATCAACACTCACACAATATAAGACCTATTGGTAGCATGTTTACTGTTTGTTTTTATACTGTATTTATTCTTGTTATTATACATTATATGGTCTTAGTTGTTTCATGGCTGGAACTTAGTGTGTGAAGTCAGTCTATGACAGCGAAACACTAATAAACCTACTACTAATACCAATAGTACTGCTTTAACGTGAGTGAAGTCACTCGCCTTGTAACCATTCATGTAGAGTTGAGGTCAAACTTTTTGAATTTAAAGATCAGGGCAAATTTAACTTATTTTGTCTTCTGGGAAATATGTAACTATCTTCTGTAGCCTCTGAAGGGCAGTACTAAATGAAAAAATATGATATTTAGGCAAAATAAGAAAAAGGTACATTTTTCAAATCTCCATTCTGTTCAAAAGTTTTCACCCCCCCGCTCTTAATGCATGTTTTTTTCCTTCTGGAGCATCAGTGAGTGTTTGAACATTCTGTAATAGTTGCATATGAGTCCCTCAGTTGTCCTCAGTGTGAAAAGATGGATCTCAAAATCATACAGTCATTGTTGGAAAGGGTTTGAATACACAAAAAATGCTGGAAAACCAAAGAATTTGTGGGAGCTGAAGGATTTTTCTGAAGAACAGCAGGCAGTTTAACTGTTCAGGACAAACAAGGGCCTCAGGAACAACTATCAGTAAACAAAAAAACACAGCTGTGGATCATTCAGGTAACAACACAGTATTAAGAATCAAGGGGATGTAAACTTTTGAACGGGGTCATTTCTATAAATTCAGCTATTATTTTCTCTTGTGGACTTTATGTAAACATCTTTTATGTGAAATATCTTATTGAGGTCAGCACTAAATAAACAATAATATGCATTTTATATGATCCTCTTACTTTGGTAAAATAATTAACATTTTGCAGATCCTGAAAGGGGGATGTAAACTTTTGACCTCAACTGTAACTATAAAAAGTATGGTGTGTCACTCATTAATAAACAAGAAATTGTAATTGCTGGGGAATCGCTGTGGTATAAGTGGAATAAAACACTTTGGTGGGACGTGCTGTTGTAGGAAAATAATGAACGTCAGGATGGTAAGAGTACGTCCATTTCACCACATCACCTGCGCACTCAGTACAGTGTGTTTTATTCCTGCACTGTATCTTGTTGCATCATTCATCCATCTTTCTCACTTACATTCACTGGCCTATGGCTGATCACCTGACCTGATTTTGCCCTCGTCACTGACGGTGTGTGTGTGTGTGTGTGTGTGTGTGTGTGTCACAGGGATATAATGTACTCAGGGCTTGGCGTGAACTTGGACTCACTCTCCCACGGGGAACAGTCACACAGGACACCCGTCTGTCTTTTGCTTCTTCTCTGTTAGACATTCTGTCTTTGATTCGGTTACATCTCAAACCTGTCTCTCTCTCCGTCTCTCTCTCTCTCCGTCTCTCTCTCTCTCCGTCTCTCTCTCTCTCCGTCTCTCTCTCCCCTCATGGTGAACAGTCTGTAATTTTTATTCTAACAGTCCATCCATCATTCCTCTTTCTCTCTCCTTTATTTTCTCCATCGCTCAGTCCTTCCTTCCATCCTTCCTTCCTTCCTTCCTTCCTTCCTTCCTTCCTTCCTTCCTTCCTTCCTTCCTTTCTTTCTTTGTCTCCTACTGTCACCGTTCCTAGTGTCTGCTTACTTGTTTAATACTCACTTAATATCTTTATTTCTTATTTTCTTTCACCCTCCCGTTTTTCTTTCCATCTCTTAATTCCCTCTTGATCGTTATCTGCCAGCTCTCTTTTCTTATTCTCTCCATCATTTACTCTTCACACTCTTTCATGCTCTGCTCTCTCTATCCTTCTTTGTCCATCATACCACTCATACTCTCTTTCCATCACTTCCACATCTTTCTTTTTACTTACCCATTCATACCCTGTTCACTCCTTTCTCTCTCTCTCTCTCTCTCTCTCTCTCTCTCTCTCTCTCTCTCTCTGAGTTGCTCCCTGTGCACTCCATTTAGTAGTTTATTATTTTCTAAGTGCCTCTCTGCCCACATGCTGCCACACAGCTCACACACACAAACTCCAAACCCGAGAGCAGCCGATAAACGCCGTCCTTAAGCGCCTATAAAACGCTAAAATATGAAGAGGACAGATTTTTCAGTGGATTTTTATTCCACTGCCCTGAGCTGAACTTTATATTATCCAGCTTTCACTCCATAGTTCAGCTCTCACACACTAGGTTAGTTTTCACTCAGTAGATTAGCTTTCACGTGCTAGGTTAGCTTTCCATATGAAAGGGACTTTACTGTAGTATTCACAACTACGAAAGTCAACTTTTGCTCAAGCTGACTGAATGTTGAAGTTTCTGAAAATGGTGGAACCATGAAAATGGGGTGAGCTTTTTTTTTTTTTTTTTTTTTTTGATGTCTCCCGGTTAAAGTTAGTATACAATAGTGGTCACTAGTTCGTCGTCCATCTTGAAGTAAACTGATAAACTACTGCGTGATGGTATGACCCTGATGTATTTCCTGAACCTGATGCCTACCCCAGGACCTAATCAGTTACAGTGCTGCCCAAAGAGACAGGAAACTTCAAAGAATGTGGTTACTACAGCAGCGGTTCTAGAACAGAACACTGCTTTGATCTCGGAAGCTCTCTTCTGTTCTCTTACATCACACTTCTGTAAAGTTCCACTCGGTTCTAATTCCTCTGAATGTGACAGTGTATAATAACAATAATAATAATAATAATAATAATAATAATAACAAAAACAACATGAAACACACATCCGCACAAGCAGCAGCACATCCACTACACACACATCTCCCTTACACTGATAACTGAGCTGTTATTAATAAATAATCCATCACTCACTGAGAGAGAGAGAGAGAGAGAGAGAGAGAGAGAGGGGGGGGGACACAGAGAGAGACAGAGAGGGAAAGAAAGAAAGAAAGAAAGAAAGAAAGAACGAAAGAAAATGAACTACAGACAATGAATTAGATAAGCCAAATCATTAAAATGAAAGAAAAACAATCAAAAGAAAGAAAGAAAGCAAGAAAGAAAAAAGAAAGAACAAAAGAAAGAAATAAACACAGTGAAAAAGAAAGAAAAATGATGGGAGACAGAAAGAAGATGAAATGAAAGAAAGAAAAATAAGGAAAAAGAATAACGTTAAAAAAGAATAAAGAAAGAAAGATGGATATATATATATATATATAGATAGAGAGATAGAGAGAGAGAGAAAGAGAAAGAGAGAGAGAGAGAGAAAATACATATCCTGGTCATTTGCAATGTTTTTTCCCTGATCTGTATACATTGTTATCTATGTATTTTATTTCTCAGTCAAAAATAACATTGCACTGTATTATACTCTTCTACTCTCTTGCACTCGTTTATTTACACTCTCTCTCTCTCTCTCTCTCCTGATTGGCTGAAAGTCACTGCTGTGTGTTATCAATATACTGGCATATATACATCTGCATCAAGAGACAGACAGATGAGCTTCAAATATAGAAAGGAGAAAAATATACACGATCAGAGTGTGTGTGTGTGTGTGTGTGTGTGTGTGTGTGTGAGTGTGTATGCGCATTGTCAGAACAAAGAGGGCGCCGAGCTGACAAGAGAAAGGTTCAAAGGTCACTCCACGGGAATAAGGGGTCTGTCTGCACTTCAGTGGAGATGCCTCGCTCCATCATTATGATCTATGATACACCCTCTCCACACACACACACACACACACACACACACACACACACACACACACACACATACACACACACACATACACACACACACACACATCCATATGTCTATACATGGCAGCTCAGCACAGGAGCAGATGCTAAAGGCAGATGTTGGATATTCACCCTCAGAGAATATACACATCACACACATCAACATACACACACACACACACACACACACACACACACACACACACACACACACGCAAATCCAACATCCAAACTCTACTCAGTGAAAATGTCTGAGTTAATAATCTTGAGTTGATTCGAAAATCCTAGACTTAAATAAAAAATACCAGTCAGAAGAGTTAAATGAGGTTTTCACTAAACAGACTTAAATAAAGTTGAAAGAGTTCACAGATTTAAACAGAGGTGAATAGAAGGAAGGTAATGAATGAAATTGAGATATATATTTTAAAAATTCTATAATATAATGAAAGCTGAGCTGATATGGGTTGGACAGAGCCAAAGTAAACAGAATGGATGGGTTTGAAGCTGACAGATTATACAGTATGTAGTTAAACAGAATTCAGTAGAGTTTTATAGAGTTAAACAGAGATGAAAGTGTCAAATAGAGCAGAGGTAGCTATGGTTGTGAAGAACATGACTGGTATTTCCTATTAAAAATAAATAAATACATAAATCAAGTTGAATAGAGTTTAAACAGAGTTAAAGCAGATATAGTTGTGAATGTCAAGGACAGGACCAAGTTAAACTGAGTTAAAGGGTGAAATAAAATTAAATAGAATGAGAGTAGAATTAAAGAGAATTAAACAAAGCAAATAGGTGTGACAGGTGTGACAAGCATATGAGTGATACTTCTATAAATATATAAATCAAGCTGAATAGAGTTTAAAAAGAGTGAAAACACATAGTTGTGATTGTGGAAAATATGACTGATATTTCTACAAATGCATATATACCAAACAGAGTTGAATAAAGTTTAAATGGAGGTAAATCTGATAAGGCTGCAGGCGTGAAGGATATGACCAAAATTTCTACAAATAAATATATGAATAAGGTTGAATAGAGTTTAAACAAAGTTAAAGCCCTGTTTGTGAAGGATATGACTGACAATTCTATAGATAAATATATATTAGAGTTGAGTAGAGTTTAAACAGAGTTAAAGCCCTGTTTGTGAAGGATATGACTGACAATTCTATAGATAAATATATCATTAGAGTTGAGTAGAGTTTAAACAGAGTTAAAGCCCTGTTTGTGAAGGATATGACTGACAATTCTATAGATAAATATATCATTAGAGTTGAGTAGAGTTTAAACAGAATTAAAGCCCTGTTTGTGAAGGATATGACTGATAATTCTATAGATAAATATATCATTAGAGTTGAGTAGAGTTTAAACAGAATTAAAGCCCTGTTTGTGAAGGATATGACTGATAATTCTATAGATAAATATATCATTAGAGTTGAGTAGAGTTTAAACAGAATTAAAGCCCTGTTTGTGAAGGATATGATGGTCCAGCGGAGCTGCAGTGTGTTGCTGATGTGTCCTCCCTGAACCTGCTGCTTCTCCTCCTCCCGCTCATACACACTGCTCAGGTGCACGGCATCATGGGACGGCATCGGCAGGCTTTCAAAGTCGAACTTATCCACCTGAATAGCCATCCTGTACACACACACACACACACACACACACAGCTGTGATGCACATAAAATCCACCATGTTTAAGTTAGACTAAATTAAAAATGGCTTCCTGCTCACTGTTTGCTTCCTACACAGAGTATAATATAACGGAGATGTACACTCCACCTAGTGCACTACAGGCAGAACTAAGTTTGAGATGCAGCCACTGAAAATGCACTTAAAGATTATATTAGGATTTTTTTTTTAAAATCTGGTATTATTTGAAGATTTATTTATTTATTATTAAATAATACTAAATTATTTATTTTTTTAAATGAAGCTGTCCATGTTTTCCTGACCACATCTTCATCCTGTTTTTGAATCTTGCACTCCAAGCACAAACAAGTTAGGAAGTCAAACAGGGTGCACCCAGTTTCATCTTTTTGTGTGTGATGTGATTCCAGGATGGTGTTTGAGGTTTTTTTTTTTTATTCCCCAATTTGTTCACTTTATTGAATTACTGAAGCACACGAAGTTGTGAGAGTTGCACTGTGCACTTCTCCACCTACACGTGTGTGCATCCATGTGCAGAACAAGCTGCTACAGTCCATATGCCTGCTCTGACTCACTGACCTTCAAAGGGGTGTGTGTGTGTGTGTCTGTGTGTGTCTGTGTGTGTGTATGTGTATGTGTATGTGTGGATAGAGACAGATAGAAGGACAACATGCATGCGGTGAGGTAAATTATTTACCATCCGTCCTCATGACACTGTGTTCAGAAGCGCAGTTTCTTTCTGTGGAACTTAGAGCTGTAATTCCGACGACAAGCAACAAGGTGAGATGCTGCTGCTACTGATAGTGATAGTGATAGTGATAGTGATGGTGATAGTGATGGTGATAGTGATGTCCAGCTCATGGTACAAATTGTTCTTTTGAACTTATTCAAAGAACTGAGCCAGTAATGCACATAGACTGAACCCATAAACAGCACGACTGACTCACTCGGTAAACCGAAAGTCACAGTTGTGGCAATGTTCCATTACTTGTTCTAGTACTACAACTATTACCAGAACTAAGCTACTAAACTAATACTACCACTACTACTAAAATAACTAATACTACTATTACTACAACTAATTCTACCACTATAACAACTACAACAGCTAATAGCACTACTGATACTATAACAACACTACTACAACCACAACAGCTAATAGCACTACTGATACTGTAACAACAACTAGTACAACCACAACACCTAATAGTATTACTCCTACAACTACATCAACAACTACTACAACTACAACACCTAATAGTACTACTACAACTACTACTACTACGACAACTACTTCAACTACAACAGCTAATATAACTACAACCACTACTACTACAACTAATATTACTACAACAACTACTACAACTACTACAACACCTAATAGTACTACTACAACAGCTAATAGTACTACTACAACAGCTAATAGTACTACTACACCTACTACAACAACTACTACAACTACAACAATTAGTACAACTACAACAGCAAATAGTACTACTACTACAACTACTACAACACCTAATATTACTACAACAACTACTACAACTACTACAACAGCTAATAGTACTACAACAACTACTACAACTACTATAACTACTACAACAGCTAATAGTACTACTACAACAACATCGTTTCTGTTCCCCTCACCTCGCTCAGGTGTGATTTACATGCAGCCTGGTGTATCTGCATGTATCGAAGCGGCTGATAGCAGTGAGCTGTTCTGATTGGTGGGTTAGTTTGGGAGTTAATCCACTGCATTACAGTCAGATTGATCTCTGTGTGTCTGTGGTATTACACTGGGGACAGGAAGTAAAACATTGTCTGACTCTCATTCTGTCTCTCTCTCTCTCCCACACAGACACAAAACCAGCTCTCTGTATTTTTACATCACTATATCTGTCTCTCTACCTCGTGCCCCCCTCTTTTCATTAAGTGTACTTGTGTCTTTTTCAATCATCTATCCGTTTTAGAGTCTTTCTCAAACCAAGACAAGATGTGAAGCCCATAATGTGTTTAATATCACCCTCAGCATTCTAACACACCTGGATAAAAACATGTATTATATTCCAGATAATTGCGGTCATTTTCCATAAATGATGTCTATACACTCCAGGAAATACATGACCTGCTCACACAATCAGATAGTTATTCAATTTCAGACCAAATGCTCTTCTTCTTGTGCGTTTTCAATCCAGGAAACTCAACTGGAGGTGTAATATAATACAAAATGAATATAATACTGCAGTGAGAGGAGGTTTCAGTGAGACTGCAGTGAGAGGAGGTTTCAGTGAGGCTGCAGTGAGAGGAGGTTTCAGTGAGACTGTAGTGAGAGGAGGTTTCAGTGAGACTGCAGTGAGAGGAGGTTTCAGTGAGACTGCAGTGAGAAGAGGTTTCAGTGATGCTGCAGTGAGAGGAGGTTTCAGTGAGGCTGCAGTGAGAAGAGGTTTCAGTGATGCTGCAGTGAGAGGAGGTTTCAGTGAGGCTGCAGTGAGAGGAGGTTTCAGTGAGCGATGCTGCAGTGAGAGGAGGTTTCAGTGAGGCTGCAGTGAGAGGAGGTTTCAGTGAGCGATGCTGCAGTGAGAGGAGGTTTCAGTGAGACTGCAGTGAGAGGAGGTTTCAGTGAGACTGCAGTGAGAGGAGGTTTCAGTGATGCTGCAGTGAGAGGAGGTTTCAGTGAGACTGCAGTGAGAGGAGGTTTCAGTGAGGCTGCAGTGAGAGGAGGTTTCAGTGAGGCTGCAGTGAGAGGAGGTTTCAGTGAGACTGCAGTGAGAGGAGGTTTCAGTGAGACTGCAGTGAGAAGAGGTTTCAGTGAGACTGCAGTGAGAGGAGGTTTCAGTGAGACTGTAGTGAGAGGAGGTTTCAGTGAGACTGCAGTGAGAGGAGGTTTCAGTGAGACTGCAGTGAGAGGAGGTTTCAGTGATGCTGCAGTGAGAGGAGGTTTCAGTGAGACTGTAGTGAGAGGAGGTTTCAGTGATGCTGCAGTGAGAGGAGGTTTCAGTGAGGCTGCAGTGAGAGGAGGTTTCAGTGAGGCTGCAGTGAGAGGAGGTTTCAGTGAGACTGTAGTGAGAGGAGGTTTCAGTGAGACTGCAGTGAGAGGAGGTTTCAGTGAGACTGCAGTGAGAGGAGGTTTCAGTGAGACTGTAGTGAGAGGAGGTTTCAGTGAGACTGCAGTGAGAGGAGGTTTCAGTGAGACTGTAGTGAGAGGAGGTTTCAGTGAGCGATGCTACAGTGAGAGGAGGTTTCAGTGAGACTGCAGTGAGAGGAGGTTTCAGTGAGACTGCAGTGAGAGGAGGTTTCAGTGAGACTGTAGTGAGAGGAGGTTTCAGTGAGCGATGCTGCAGTGAGAGGAGGTTTCAGTGAGACTGCAGTGAGAGGAGGTTTCAGTGAGACTGCAGTGAGAGGAGGTTTCAGTGAGCGATGCTGCAGTGAGAGGAGGTTTCAGTGAGACTGCAGTGAGAGGAGGTTTCAGTGAGACTGTAGTGAGAGGAGGTTTCAGTGAGCGATGCTGCAATGAGAGGAGGTTTCAGTGAGACTGCAGTGAGAGGAGGTTTCAGTGAGGCTGCAGTGAGAGGAGGTATCAGTGAGCGATGCTGCAATGAGAGGAGGTTTCAGTGAGACTGCAGTGAGAGGAGGTTTCAGTGATGCTGCAGTGAGAGGAGGTTTCAGTGAGACTGTAGTGAGAGGAGGTTTCAGTGAGCGATGCTGCAGTGAGAGGAGGTTTCAGTGAGACTGCAGTGAGAGGAGGTTTCAGTGAGACTGCAGTGAGAGGAGGTTTCAGTGAGACTGCAGTGAGAGGAGGTTTCAGTGAGCGATGCTGCAGTGAGAGGAGGTTTCAGTGAGCGATGCTGCAGTGAGAGGAGGTTTCAGTGAGGCTGCAGTGAGAGGAGGTTTCAGTGAGCGATGCTGCAGTGAGAGGAGGTTTCAGTGAGACTGCAGTGAGAGGAGGTTTCAGTGAGCGATGCTGCAGTGAGAGGAGGTTTCAGTGAGACTGCAGTGAGAGGAGGTTTCAGTGAGACTGTAGTGAGAGGAGGTTTCAGTGAGCGATGCTGCAATGAGAGGAGGTTTCAGTGAGACTGCAGTGAGAGGAGGTTTCAGTGAGGCTGCAGTGAGAGGAGGTATCAGTGAGCGATGCTGCAATGAGAGGAGGTTTCAGTGAGACTGCAGTGAGAGGAGGTTTCAGTGAGACTGTAGTGAGAGGAGGTTTCAGTGAGCGATGCTGCAGTGAGAGGAGGTTTCAGTGAGCGATGCTGCAGTGAGAGGAGGTTTCAGTGAGACTGCAGTGAGAGGAGGTTTCAGTGAGCGATGCTGCAGTGAGAGGAGGTTTCAGTGAGCGATGCTGCAGTGAGAGGAGGTTTCAGTGAGACTGCAGTGAGAGGAGGTTTCAGTGAGCGATGCTGCAGTGAGAGGAGGTTTCAGTGAGCGATGCTGCAGTGAGAGGAGGTTTCAGTGAGGCTGCAGTGAGAGGAGGTTTCAGTGAGACTGCAGTGAGAGGAGGTTTCAGTGAGCGATGCTGCAGTGAGAGGAGGTTTCAGTGAGCGATGCTGCAGTGAGAGGAGGTTTCAGTGAGGCTGCAGTGAGAGGAGGTTTCAGTGAGACTGCAGTGAGAGGAGGTTTCAGTGAGCGATGCTGCAGTGAGAGGAGGTTTCAGTGAGACTGCAGTGAGAGGAGGTTTCAGTGAGACTGTAGTGAGAGGAGGTTTCAGTGAGACTGTAGTGAGAGGAGGTTTCAGTGAGCGATGCTGCAGTGAGAGGAGGTTTCAGTGAGACTGCAGTGAGAGGAGGTTTCAGTGAGACTGCAGTGAGAGGAGGTTTCAGTGAGACTGCAGTGAGAGGAGGTTTCAGTGAGCGATGCTGCAGTGAGAGGAGGTTTCAGTGAGACTGTAGTGAGAGGAGGTTTCAGTGAGACTGTAGTGAGAGGAGGTTTCAGTGAGCGATGCTGCAGTGAGAGGAGGTTTCAGTGAGCGATGCTGCAGTGAGAGGAGGTTTCAGTGAGACTACAGTGAGAGGAGGTTTCAGTGAGACTACAGTGAGAGGAGGTTTCAGTGAGACTGCAGTGAGAGGAGGTTTCAGTGAGACTGCAGTGAGAGGAGGTTTCAGTGAGACTGCAGTGAGAGGAGGTTTCAGTGAGACTGCAGTGAGAGGAGGTTTCAGTGAGCGATGGTTTCAGTGAGACTGCAGTGAGAGGAGGTTTCAGTGAGCGATGCTGCAGTGAGAGGAGGTTTCAGTGAGACTGCAGTGAGAGGAGGTTTCAGTGAGACTGCAGTGAGAGGAGGTTTCAGTGAGCGATGCTGCAGTGAGAGGAGGTTTCAGTGAGCGATGCTGCAGTGAGAGGAGGTTTCAGTGAGACTGCAGTGAGAGGAGGTTTCAGTGAGACTGCAGTGAGAGGAGGTTTCAGTGAGACTGCAGTGAGAGGAGGTTTCAGTGAGACTGTAGTGAGAGGAGGTTTCAGTGAGCGATGCTGCAGTGAGAGGAGGTTTCAGTGAGACTGCAGTGAGAGGAGGTTTCAGTGAGACTGCAGTGAGAGGAGGTTTCAGTGAGCGATGCTGCAGTGAGAGGAGGTTTCAGTGAGCGATGCTGCAGTGAGAGGAGGTTTCAGTGAGCGATGCTGCAGTGAGAGGAGGTTTCAGTGAGACTGCAGTGAGAGGAGGTTTCAGTGAGACTGCAGTGAGAGGAGGTTTCAGTGAGCGATGCTGCAGTGAGAGGAGGTTTCAGTGAGCGATGCTGCAGTGAGAGGAGGTTTCAGTGAGCGATGCTGCAGTGAGAGGAGGTTTCAGTGAGACTGCAGTGAGAGGAGGTTTCAGTGAGCAATGCTGCAGTGAGAGGAGGTTTCAGTGAGGCTGCAGTGAGAGGAAGTTTCAGTGAGACTGTAGTGAGAGGAGGTTTCAGTGAGACTGCAGTGAGAGGACGTTTCAGTGAGGCTGCAGTGAGAGGAGGTTTCAGTGAGACTGTAGTGAGAGGAGGTTTCAGTGAGACTGCAGTGAGAGGAGGTTTCAGTGAGACTGCAGTGAGAGGAGGTTTCAGTGAGACTGTAGTGAGAGGAGGTTTCAGTGAGCGATGCTGCAGTGAGAGGAGGTTTCAGTGAGCGATGCTGCAGTGAGAGGAGGTTTCAGTGAGCGATGCTGCAGTGAGAGGAGGTTTCAGTGAGCGATGCTGCAATGAGAGGAGGTTTCAGTGAGCGATGCTGCAGTGAGAGGAGGTTTCAGTGAGCGATGCTGCAGTGAGAGGAGGTTTCAGTGAGCGATGCTGCAGTGAGAGGAGGTTTCAGTGAGACTGCAGTGAGAGGAGGTTTCAGTGAGACTGCAGTGAGAGGAGGTTTCAGTGAGCGATGCTGCAGTGAGAGGAGGTTTCAGTGAGGCTGTAGTGAGAGGAGGTTTCAGTGAGACTGCAGTGAGAGGAGGTTTCAGTGAGACTGTAGTGAGAGGAGGTTTCAGTGAGCGATGCTGCAGTGAGAGGAGGTTTCAGTGAGCGATGCTGCAGTGAGAGGAGGTTTCAGTGAGCGATGCTGCAGTGAGAGGAGGTTTCAGTGAGCGATGCTGCAGTGAGAGGAGGTTTCAGTGAGACTGCAGTGAGAGGAGGTTTCAGTGAGGCTGCAGTGAGAGGAGGTTTCAGTGAGACTGCAGTGAGAGGAGGTTTCAGTGAGCGATGCTGCAGTGAGAGGAGGTTTCAGTGAGACTGTAGTGAGAGGAGGTTTCAGTGAGACTGCAGTGAGAGGACGTTTCAGTTAGGCTGCAGTGAGAGGAGGTTTCAGTGAGACTGTAGTGAGAGGAGGTTTCAGTGAGCAATGCTGCAGTGAGAGGAGGTTTCAGTGAGACTGCAGTGAGAGGAGGTTTCAGTGAGACTGCAGTGAGAGGAGGTTTCAGTGAGACTGTAGTGAGAGGAGGTTTCAGTGAGACTGCAGTGAGAGGAGGTTTCAGTGAGACTGCAGTGAGAGGAGGTTTCAGTGAGACTGTAGTGAGAGGAGGTTTCAGTGAGCGATGCTGCAGTGAGAGGAGGTTTCAGTGAGCGATGCTGCAGTGAGAGGAGGTTTCAGTGAGCGATGCTGCAGTGAGAGGAGGTTTCAGTGAGCG
>NC_069718.1:5043881-5081381 GCF_027358585.1 Pangasianodon hypophthalmus
TCATCTCTCCTCCACTCCTCCACTCCTCACCTCCTCCCGCTCAGCTCACTCATCTCTCCTCCACTCCTCACCTCCTCTCACTCATCTCTCCACTGCTCACCTCCTCTCGCTCATCTCTCCTCCACTGCTCACCTCCTCCCACTCATCTCTCCTCCACTGCTCACCTCCTCTCGCTCATCTCTCCTCCACTGCTCACCTCCTCCCGCTCAGCTCACTCATCTCTCCTCCACTCCTCACCTCCTCTCGCTCATCTCTCCTCCACTCCTCACCTCCTCCCGCTCAGCTCACTCATCTCTCCTCCACTCCTCACCTCCTCTCGCTCATCTCTCCTCCACTGCTCACCTCCTCCCGCTCATCTCTCCTCCACTCCTCACCTCCTCTCGCTCATCTCTCCTCCACTCCTCACCTCCTCTCGCTCATCTCTCCTCCACTCCTCACCTCCTCTCGCTCATCTCTCCTCCACTCCTCACCTCCTCCCGCTCAGCTCACTCATCTCTCCTCCACTCCTCACCTCCTCTCGCTCATCTCTCCACTGCTCACCTCCTCCCGCTCATCTCTCCTCCACTGCTCACCTCCTCTCGCTCATCTCTCCTCCACTCCTCACCTCCTCTCGCTCATCTCTCCTCCACTCCTCACCTCCTCCCGCTCAGCTCACTCATCTCTCCTCCACTCCTCACCTCCTCTCGCTCATCTCTCCACTGCTCACCTCCTCCCGCTCATCTCTCCTCCACTGCTCACCTCCTCTCGCTCAGCTCTCCTCCACTGCTCACCTCCTCTCGCTCAGCTCTCCACTCCTCACCTCCTCCCGCTCATCTCTCCACTCCTCACCTCCTCCCGCTCATCTCTCCACTCCTCACCTCCTCTCGCTCAGCTCTCCTCCACTGCTCACCTCCTCCCACTCATCTCACTCATCTCTCCTCCACTCCTCATCTCCTTTTGCTCAGCTCTCCACTCCTCACCTCCTCTCGCTCATCTCTCCACTGCTCACCTCCTCCCGCTCATCTCACTCATCTCTCCTCCACTCCTCACCTCCTCTCGCTCATCTCTCCACTCCTCACCTCCTCCCGCTCATCTCACTCATCACTCCTCCACTCCTCACCTCCTCCCGCTTATCTCACTCATCTCTCCTCCTCACCTCCTCTCGCTCATCTCTCTCTCACCTCATCTCACTCATCTCACATCTCACATCTCACTCATCTCTCCTCCACTCCTCACCTCCTCTCGCTCATCTCTCCACTGCTCACCTCCTCTCACTCATCTCTCCACTCCTCACCTCCTCTCGCTCATCTCTCCACTCCTCACCTCCTCTCGCTAATCTCTCCACTCCTCACCTCCTCTCGCTCATCTCTCTTTCTCACCTCCTCTCACTCATCTCTCCTCCACTCCTCAACTCCTCTCGCTCATCTCACCTCCTCTCACTCATCTCTCCTTCTCACCTCATCTCACTCATCTCTCCTCCACTCCTCACCTCCTCTCGCTCATCTCTCCTCCTCTAGCTCATCTCTCTCAGTCAGCAGGAGGAGGAAGGAGGTGTGAGGAGGAGAGTAACACAGTAAAGTAAGGCAGTGGTATAGAGTATAGAGTATGTTAGAGTTGAGTATAGTAGTTTAGTGCACACTAGAAACTCTGAGAGGAATTGAAAACAGACGAGTCTCGTGATGATTACAACATTATTGTTTATGTGCAATGTAATGTTTTATGATTACAACATCGAGTACATCATGTCAAAGTCAAAAGTCAAAGTGCTGTGCAAACAGACGTCAAAAACTCATTTGTACAAAGCTGGACAAAGTTAGCTAGCTAAACGTGTCCTAGATATCTAGCGTTAGCTAGCTCGCTTCTTAATGTAGATTTTAGGTGAGTTACGTAAGTTTGTTAAAGCAATAAATTAAGCATGTTAGCTAACTAGCAAGTTAAGCCTATTAAATTCTTAGCTAGTTCACTGATGTGATAGTTAGCTACTTAGCTGAGATGAAAGTGGAGCTGCAAAAACGGAGCTCCTCGGACCAGTCATTCCTCCTGACTGTCTGTAACAGCAGCCATCTTGGGAAAGTGTCTGATTTAATAGTACACAGTAAAAACAAATGTGCTCATGAAGACTTTTCCCATTCTGCTATGTTTCTGCATCCTCTCTGATGTCAGCGTGACATGCCTCACTCAGGGCTCTATAGCACAACTGTTTAGCATGGGGTAGAGTAAAGTAGAGTAAAGTAGAGTAAAGTAGGATAAAGTAGAGTAGGGATTAATCACGCTACAGCACCTCCATTTCTGCACACAGGGGAGAGCGCTAGCACTCCACTGCTCTCACACATCACCCTCACTGTGTTTTACAAGCTCGTCTGCACTGTGATCGAGATCTCAGTGACCCACACACACACTCTCTCTCTCTCTCTCTCTCTCTCTCACACACACACACACACACACACACGCACGCACGCACGCATGCACAGTAAATACAAGAATAGAATCCTAATCAGCAAGTATGTGTATGTGTGTGTGTGTGTGTGTGTGTGTAATTTATTATGCTCAGTTTTATATGAATAATACTGTCCAACACACACACACACACACACACACACACAGGGCTGTTCAGGGCAGCCTCTCCAGATGGTCACTCATTAGAGAACAGGTCGTCTTGGCAGCAGGATGATGAGTACAGTGTGTGTGTGTGTGTGTGTGTGTGTGTGTGTGTGTGTATACTCATGTGCATAGCAGTGTTTTAAAGACTGAACATCTGCATTATAACTGTTTTATAATTTTATAATTATACATTTTGACAACAACAACAAATGTCTAAATAAAGAAAGAAATAAGACTTTAAAATTATTATTATTATTATTATTATTATTATTATTGCCTGTGCTGTTCTTCTCTATTCTATTAAATTACGAAGTAGATTAGTCTAAGTGGTAGTGCATAAAGTGTGTGTCTAGTGTGTGTGTGTCTAGTGTGTGTGTGTGTGTGTGTGTGTGAGAGAGAGAGAGAGAGATCTGGCTCTGGCAGCTCATCTGTGTGATGATGTATTGCGGTTATTCTCTGGCCCCCGGGTGCAGACTGAGGACTTCCTGAATACGAACACACACACACACACACACACACACACACACAGAGGGCAGTTGCGTGGCTTCACGCTTCACTGAATGCCAAAAGGTCTCCACCGCAGAAGCAGTGGAGTGTAAAATGACGCTTTTAGTGGACTGATAGGTGTGTGTGTGTGTGTGTGTGTGCGTGTGTGTTATAGAAGGAAGGGCGGAGACACACAAGTCAATAATGAATAATGCTAGTACGACTGTAGGCATGGCGATTGAGAAGCACTACAAAGGGACCATAAATTAGCTGTGTGTGTGTGTGTGTGTGTGTGTGTCTGTATAAAGTACTTCATTAATTATGTAAGAGGTTTATTACAGTGTGATGTATATAAACTGGGTTGTCTAACACATTACAGAAGCGCCGGATGAAATCTCAGCAAAAAAAAAAAAAAAAAAAAAGGTTCAGGTTCAAGGTCACGTGAATGACGTGTAAAAGATGTTTTGAGTGAAGAAAAAAAAAAAAAGATCAAGAAGGCAACACAATACATTAAGTGCCAGGGGGGTGTAAACTTTTGAACAGGATGATCGGTGTAAATTGTTATTATTTTGTCTTCTGGGAAACGTAAATATGTTATGTAGCTTCTGAAGGGAGATCTTTAAACAAAATATTAATAATTTACACTGATCATCCTGTTCAAAAGTTTACGCCCCCCTGGTTCTTAATGTACCGTGTTGCCTTCTTGAGCATCAGTGAATGTTTGCACCTTTTGTAATAGCTGTGCTCGAGTCCCTCAGTCCTCATATAGCTGCTGTTGAAAAGGGGTCAAATATGCAGAAGATGCTGGAAAACCTGAGAATGTGCAGGAGCTGGAGGATTTTTCTGAAGAACAGTGGGCAGTTTAACTGCTCAGGACAAACAAGGGACTCATGAACAACTATCACAAAACATAAAAACAGTCGTTGATCATCCAGGTAACACACACAGTATTAAGAATCAAGTGTGTGTAAACCTTTGAACTGGTTCATTTGTTTAAATTCAGTTATTATTGTGTCTTGTGGACTAGATGTATATATCTGTTATGTGAAATAGCTTATTCAGAACAGTACTAAATTAAAAAGAAATTATGATCACTCTTATTTTTTTAAATTATTAATATTTTTGCTGATTCTGCAAGACGTATATAACCTTTTGAGCCCAACTGTATAACAGGTCACGTCTCCTTCAGTGATACACTTTACAAAGTTTGCCATTTTTAACCGGAACTCAGCTGTGCTGTATAAACACGTCATTACTGCAGACTGACTGATTACAGCCCTGACTGTACATATGAGCTTATT
This sequence comes from Pangasianodon hypophthalmus, assembly GCF_027358585.1. Lineage (NCBI taxonomy): Eukaryota > Metazoa > Chordata > Actinopteri > Siluriformes > Pangasiidae > Pangasianodon > Pangasianodon hypophthalmus. Next base: position 5,048,249 of record NC_069718.1, read on the forward strand.
CAGCACTTCCACATCCATCTCATTATCTTCAACAATCACATCATGCAAAACACGCTGATTTGATTTATTATAATATCATGTTAAATTACTTCCTTTACGTGTATGATAAATGTACAGACTGTATCGGTGCTCATACACGCACATTTGCTCGTAAACCTTTATGCTGTTATTCCTGTTTAATGTTTTGCAATTTAGATTATTTTCAGTTCTTATTTAGAATTTGGTTCTGTTTTCGCTCATTTTTAGCATTCATTTTGGCTTTTTAGAAACATCTTATCTGGGATTTAGTTGCGTTTTAGGATAATTGTAGGTGTAGAGATTGTGAAGATTTTTAAATCCTCACTAAACCTCATTAAAAAGGGGGTTTGAATCTCTTGAATCTCTTAAAACAGAGACTCGGCCATTTTGGTGCTAAACTAGAATTAATATCCTGCAAGTGCTGCTAGAGAAAATTAAAATGAACACACTTTTCTATCATTTTCGTTTTGTATTTCATTACTGCTGAGAGTAATTTTTCTACTTTTTTGTTTAGTTTTATTATTATATACTTATTTATTTAAGTAATAGTTTTTAGTTTTATTGTTCATTAATTATAATAATCCTGCTCCTCTCACTCTCTCTCTCTCTCTTTCTCTCACACACACACACACACGCACACACACACACACACCCCTTATATTCGTCGAGGCTCTGCCTGTATAACTGTGTATGCAGCCTCATTTCCCAGAATGCTTTGCACAGGGGCGTCCTGATCCTACTGATCTTTTTAAATGATACACAGCCTGACTTATAGATGCATATTTGATTTTAGCACACACGAGTGCTCGCGCACACACACACACACACACACACACACAAACACACAGCAGCTGAATTATCTGCTCTTAGCATTAATGAGCTATAAATATTCCACATATCTATAAATATAAATATCTCTCTCAGTCTCAGTGAAGGAGGCGTGGCCTCTGTACATGTCAGTCTCAGTGAAGGAGGCGTGGCCTCTGTACATGTCAGTCTCAGTGAAGGAGGCGTGGCCTCTTTGTGCTCAGAAGGAGAGATACACATTATTACTGTGCATCTCTTTGTTTTTTTTAATTATGTTTTCTTTTATAGAGTATATTTCTTTGTTTATGTCCTGTCTCTTTTTCTCCATTTTCACCTATATTCCTTCTTTGACATCTCTCTCTATTCTTCCCTCTCCATCTGTCGCTCTCTCCCTCCTCTGTAAGTGTGCTTTATCTGGCTCAGCATCTGTGTGTGAAGCTGCTCTCCAAGCACTACAGGCTAAAAATAGCACAAAGCCAATACAATCCTCACTCTCTCTCTCGTTCTTTTCCTCGCTGTGTAAATGAACCAGTGCTGCTCCGGCTGTTCACTTCAGGAGCATGCTGACCCATCAATATATGTGGAACTCTCTGTATGTGTGTGTGTATGTATGTGTGTGTGTGTGTATTAAGAGGGTGAGAGTTCATGTGCAGACAGATTAACATTATTGAAAAGAATTGACTCTGCAATAGTGGGTGAGTCTCTCTCTCTCTCTCTCTCTCTCTGGTGTGATAGGAACACCCTCGAGTCTCTACGCCCTAATGACGCACGCATCTCCACTTCACACCAGCCGCAGTCATCGGCCCGTTCATGCTCATCACACGACGGGCTTGTTTCTAATTTACTCGACATGCTCCAGACGACAGTAAACAAACCAATCTCTTGATTATAAATCACATCAGGATACGGCGTGAGCTCGTATCGGCAGCATGACGACAGAACTGACAGAACTGACAGAACCTCCAGTTGCACATGAACAACTCATCACACTGTAATAACAGAATTATTCCAAAATCATCAATAAAACTCCTATAATCGCAAACTTATTTATTACAATTCTAAGACTTTCCAACTTAGATGACATGCTAAAGAGGGTATCTAGAATGTTCTGGAGAGTCTACCACTCTTCTAAAATGTTTAAGAAAGTGAGTCTGGGCTTTGAAAATGTTTAGGAGTGTGCAACTGGCTTCCAGAAAGTTCATGTCCTGGGTTGCATAGCGTTCTAGATAGCATGTCTGGCTTCTTTAAGCTAACAGTGTGTGCATCTCCATTCCATTTTCCGCATCAGGAATCTAGAGCTGTTCTATGTAAGGGGTTAAACGTAGAACATCAGGGGTCTAGAATATTCTAGATATTTCTGGTACGTGCATCTGGTTTTGACATTGTGTTTAGGTGTCTTGAACATTCCAGAGATTTCTGGTATTTGTTTCAGGTATGTCTGTCTGGTTGTCACTGTACATGAAGGATTTAGAATATTCTAGATAGTATGTCTGGATTAATCGTATGTGCATCTGGCTTCAATATTGTCCATCAGTGGTTCAGAATATTCGAGAGATTTCAGGTATGTGTGTCTGGCTTCGACATTGTGTATCAGGAGTCTAGAATATTCTAGAGATTTCTGGTTCAACCTTTTGTGTCAGTGGTCTAAAATGGGTCTAGACTATTCTAGATATTTCTGGTATGTGTGCCTGGTTTAACTTTGTGTATCAGTGGTCTAAAATGGGTCTAGAATATTCTAGAGAGCGTGTCTCGGTTTCTCATATATTCGTCTGGTACTGCCATTGGGTATCAGGAGTCTAGAATATTCTAGATATTTCTCGTATGTGTGTCTGGTTTAACTTTGTGTATCAGGGGTCTAAAATTGGTCTAGAGTATTCGAAAGAGCGTATCTGGGTTTCTGGTACGTTTGTCTTCTGATGCCATTGTGCATCAGGGGTCTAGAATATTCTAGATATTTCTAGTTCAACTTTTTGTGTCAGGGGTCTACAATGGGTCTAGAATATTCTAGAGAGCGTGTCTGGGTTTCTGGTATGTTCGCCTGGTGCTGCCGTTGTGCATCAGGGGTCTCGATTAGCCTAAGAGTGTGCCTGGGTGTTTAGTATGAGGTCTAAAATGTTCTAGAAAGTCCAGGCCAATACTGATCTAGCTTTTCTAGGCCGTGTACTGGGTCAGTGGATCCACCATAAGCATCATCTCACCACATCATGACACCATGTCAGTGACGTCTCCACCCTCACTGTCTCACTGTCACTGGTGTTTAATAGAAAACAACATTACGTGGCATTTCTCAGAAACGCTCGTGATTGGCTGAGACATTCTAGAAAATGATTACAGGTCACTCTGAGGACAAAGACATGCTGATGGAGGAAACTTTAACATCTGACCAATCAGCCAGAGGAAGAAAAGAAAAAGAAAGGGACGAGGGCAGTGAGGACAAGTGCAGCCCTGCTGACTGAGACAGTCTGAGTCAGTGTGTGTGTGTGTGTGTGTGTGTGTGTGTGTGTGTGCGGTTATGGGACAGGACGTCCTGTTTGTCCATTACATGTCTGCTCACGCACATAATCACTCTGATACTATCATACAGCATTAAAATGACCCAACTCCTTCTCTGTCACCTTTGTCCTCTTTTCATCTCTCTTTATCTCTCTTATCTCATCTGTCCATCTCTCTGTTAATCTCTCATACACTACTCCTTGATTCATCTCACTTTCTTTTTTTCTCACGATGATCTCATCTTCTCTAACCCTGCCTCCCTTTCTCTCTCCCTGTTCTCATCTATCCATCTCTCTCACTCGTTCTCTTTTAATCCCTTTCTCATCTGTCCATCTTTTTTCACTCTTACTCTCTTGATCCCTTCATTTCATCAGTCTTACTAAAAACCTTCTTCTTTTCCTTTCTTAGCCGTCTAACTCTTGTTTGTCCATCACTGTGTCTCTCACATCTTACCTCCTTTATCTCTCTTCATCTTCTCTCTCTATCTCAGCCTTCATTTTCTTTTGTATTCTCTTTACTCCTCCTCTCTCTCTATTCTCTTTCACCATTTTCAGAGTCGATCTGTTTCTTTCTCCCTCCATTAGTGTTTTATTCCTGTCTAATTCTCTCTTTATCTCTCTCACACACACACACCATATATTTATGTTCAAGTTAACAGCACGTATATTCACATTAATGTTAACGCTTCAATAAAAAAATGTATGCTAGCCACAGGTTTCACAGGTTCACTGAATGTTAGCTAGCTAAATGTATAAATGTACAAATAGGCCTATGCCTAGGTTTATAAACCTCGAGTAGGAAGTTCTCGGCATTGCTAGATGGTTGGATGTTTTTTTTTTTTTTAAATGATCCATGATGAAAGGATGGACGAACGAATTTTCTTTCATACACCAATAATAATAGCAGATCCTGCCCACTGAAGCTGATTGACAGATGAGCAGATTGTGAAATAAAGTCGTGTTCACACTCAAGTTTTTCTTTTTTTTTTTTTTTTAGACAGAATTCAGCACTTCTGGTGGAGTGTAAATGCTCCCTCGTTCAGGTTTTCCGATGGCAGGGAAAGGGAAAGTGGAGGAGAAAGGACTGTATTTTATATATATGAAGCAACCGCAAATGGCCACTACTTCTAAAAACTGAAAATTGCTTTTTATGTGCAGTTTTTTTTTATGTTTTTTATGTGCAGCTTCAACTTGGAGGCTTCTCTCAAACAGTTGAAGTTGAAAAAAAAAAAAAGTCCAGCAGCAGGCTTGAAAATATGCATTTCATTGAGAAAGATGGGAAGGTCAGCAGAAGAAATGACCCATAACTATTATGTACAGTTTATATGTATATGTAAGTTGTATGTAAGTTTAGGCTTAACACAATAAAAACACACTTTCATAGGTTTGGAGCAATGTTACTGTAATAAGTTCATCTTTATGGCGTTCGCACTGAGGACATTGCTATAAATACACTATGAAAAAAAAGAAATAATTTTAAAAAATAATAAAAATCATCTTATACAAGGCCAGAGCCTTGTTCAAAAAAAACAAAAAAAAAAAAAACACATGAATCTAGTGCCTACCATTTTGCACAAATTTGACATATGGAATTGCGAAATTGATCCACCGTTTAGAAGGAAAGTAACGTATGCTATTGTGAAATTCTTCGATGGTTCTGAAGGAAAAAGACGTATGGAATTGCACAATCAGTCCGTGGTTCGGAAAGAATTCTTTTTATGTGAACACAAACCTGAGACTCGGAGCTCCGCCCACAAATGAACCTAGAACTGGTTCTGAATTTAGACACAAGTATTTGTGTAAAAAAAAAAAAAAAAACCTTAGACCAGCAATAAAAATAAAGCAGGCAATAAACATATATATATATAAGACGCTACACCCTGTTATATCTGTGATTATTAATGGAAGACTCTTTTTCTGAATTTTGTCTCTTGTAGTCCATCAAACAGGACTGTTTCTTCTGTTACAGTGCTAAACATGATGTTTGATGTAATACAGTGAGAGTGAGGTCGTGTAGTGTAGTGTAGTGTAGTGTACTAGTGGTGTAGTGTAGTGTAGTGTAGTGTAGTAGTGGTGTAGTGTAGTGTAGTGTAGTAGTGGTGGTGTAGTGTAGTGTAGTGTAGCAGTGGTGGTGAATTGGGACGTGTCCTACCTTCACCTGGTTGTATTCGCTCTTGTTGGTGTCGGAGTTGACTTGCTTGTTTTCTGGGCGGGGCTTCAGGACCTGTCTCAGAGGGCTGGAGATGGGCAGTCCAGTCACACTGATACCATCTGAAACACACACACACACACACACACACACACACACACACACACACACACACACACATCACACATCAAAGGCATATCCGGCATAACGCACAGGAATGGACTGAAAAAGGTCACATCTTAGCTGTGAGCTTTTTTTTTAAACTCATTCACATTCCTGAGGTGTCTACTGTTGACTAGTGGAACATTTGCATACACACAACACACACACACACACACACACACATACACACACATACACACACATACACACACACACACATACACACACATACACACACATACACACACACACACACACACGCAGAGTGAAATGACGCAGGGGCACTGAAGTCAGTGGGGAGGGTTAAGGGGCTACACAAACGCACGTCACGCAGCGCTGAGAGGAAATGAGCAGCTGTACGCAACGCCTCAGCACACACACTCGCTCAGCGAACCCTCAGAACCGAGTGAACACAATTTCAACCCATTTTTTGCTCTCTATTTCTCGGGCTGATAACTCAGGAACCACATAAGCTACAGAAAAGAGATCGTTCTGATTGTGAGAATGCAGACGGCAGGGTAAATGCAGAAATCAAAGTTCCCACAAAAACCACAGAATTCCCTCATTTTTGAGATTGATGCATTTTTGTTTTTCACTGAGTTAAGGAGAGGTTTTATATACGTTATATAGAACAGCACTTCATGGCGAGTTGTTTAAGTAAAATAAATCACTGTTTTCCTCCAGTTTGGTCCTAGAATATGGGGGAAAGTGAATGAGATTTCTTATATATTACTGTTGCGGCGGGGGCGTGGTCGAGCGTCAGCTGTGGACGGAGAGGAGGCGGGACGAACCTTCAGGTAACACGTGATGATTCTCACCTGTGTCTTATTACTGGCAGTCTACTTATTTGTGTCTCCTTGAGCTTTCAGTTTTTCCCGTAACTTGCGAGCAAGAGAGAGACACAGTGCGAGACCGCTTGGCAAAACTGGCGAGAGATACACACACAAACACACACACACACACACACACACACATGCCAAGAAGCGTGAACTTGAACTTGACGGAGCGAAAGCCGCGAGTTTTGTGTTGTGTTCTGTAGAGTTTTGAAAGTGCGCTGAAAAGCTCAGGCTGAATAAACATGAACCTCGAGCTCAGTTACGATTCCACCTGTCTCTCGAGTCTTCCTCCACACCCTCACACACCAGGGTTCTACAATTACACATCAGGATATTATGGATTATATGCTGCGTATTTGTGATTATATTATATAATATATGCTTTATACTTTACCAAACTATTATCTTAACTAGTTTATTAGAGCATAGCATCATAACCAGTCATTTAGCTGAATACCCAGAAGATCTCAGATGTGCAGGACAATCAGCTTTCTTAAATGGTGTTCAACTGTCTTAATTCTTCTTAATTGATTTTCAATTAAACTCTATGTTTAATTTCATTTTCTTATTTTCAACCTTCAGATGACGTAATTGAAAATCTGCCTATATAAAGCAATCTGTGTGTATGAAATATGCTACAAATAAAAACAATAGTCTTACGTTTTGGTTGCTACCATTTATACCTTCATTATAAATCTAAAACAAAACAAAAAACACAGAAAGGGATTGAGGGTGGATTGGGTAGACTCCATGGTTGCCAGGTCTGTGATTGTCCTGTAATTTTGACTCACTTTTTGTGAGCTGGAGGCTTGAAATAACCATTTAGAAAAACTGTGTTTCCTTCCATTTTTGTGTAATAGCCAGAGATTATGTAGACTATAAGATCAGTCCTGTTCTTTCCTTAGTTTTTGGACTGCACAGGTTCTTGTGATTTGGCCTTGCTTATTGTTCTCATTAGTTTAACAATATCCTGGTTGCACTTTGTCTTGTTGTGTATGCTGTATCTGTACACTAAATTCCTGCCTGGACTACACTGAGAGCCGGTTCCTAAAACCCCATGACCTGCTGCATTGTAGCTCAACCCTGAAAAAGAATAAGATGTAGTCCTGTTGAAGTGGTGTTTAAATTGCAATAAAGAGTAATAAAAGAAACTTAACACAACAGTTTCGATGTAGTCCTTTTACAAATCGACAATTTCCACACGGCCGACATTTTTCACTGCTGATCTGCTCAAACTGTTTGTAAGCATCTGAGCGCTGACCGAAGCAGGAGAGCAAAGAAACAAGGAGGGTTTTTAATCCCATTCCAATTATCATTGTCATGAAAATCATTTGTGAAGTGTTAGATTTGATACTTGCGTGTAAGGCGATTTCATCTCTTTTTTTTTTTTCCAGTCAAAATTTTCAGCTTTTTTCGGCCAAAAACTGAAAGTGCCAGCGCATCCCTAGTGAATACATGTAAACTGTTAATGCTGGCTAAGTTAAACCTACACTGAAAGATTGCATCTTACATTAATGAACTCAACATCCTCTATTTAAAAAAAAAAAAAAAAAGAAAGCTCTTTTGCTGTATTTCTGAGTGGTAATTCATACTACAGTGCTGAAATGCAGAGCTCCTACGCAAAATATGTGAACGTTTGCAGGCCTTTTAGATACACTACCACGACTTTCCCCTGCCTGAACAACATCTTGACAAAAAGCACATAAAATCTTTTCAAATATGTGTGAAAAAAAGAAACAGATAAAGTGGAGGAGATGAAGAGAAATATACACTCAAAAACAGGCAAAATTGGGAAAGAGAAAGTGAGGGAAGTTATGGCCAGAAAAAGGCAGAGTAGAGAATGTAAATGTAAAGCTAGAGTTGATAAAAACAGACAGATATATACAGAGAGATAGAGAGAGAGAGAGAAAGAGGAGGAGTGAGTGATGAGATCAGAATGATCAGAAGTGAGTGGAGGGAACAGTGTGTATTAAAAACACACATAACTCTCTGAGAGAGGCAGAACAGACGAGCCCATTCGTTACACCATTACTCCTCCCGTCTTCTTCCATCCTTCTCTCCCTCGCTCAAATCCAGTCTGCCGTTTGCTTTATTGCTGTGACTTGTCTTTCTTTACAGTATTGCCAAAGCAATTATATATCTCTGTCTGTCTCTCTCTATCTGTCCATCAGTTCTGAAATAGAAAGATCCATAAAGAGCTGGGTGGATCTCATCATAAGCAAACTGTAAATAACACACACTGCAGCCAGGAGCTCCATTAGAGTGTGTGGCCTTATCATATACAGCACAATGGACTACACACGTGCACACACACACACATACACACACACACACACACACACACACTTATAGTGCTATAGGAGACCTCAGTAAAATTAAAACTGGAGCCTACAATAACCGGTCCAGCTGCACAAATGGAAGAGCAAAAGTCAACACAAACTGTACACAAAACCACATAAAGAGCATGCACAGCTGTCGACACACACATGTACTGTGTGTACACAAACCTTGCACGCTCTACACACTGATACATATGCATAGTGTACACAGGACACACACATTAACTAATACCGTGTGAAGAATCATCCTGAAGGCTGCAAGCTCCTACTCTCACCATTCTGAGGTCTACAAGCTCCTACTCCCATCATTCTGAGTTCTACAAGCTCCTACTCTCACCATTCTGAGGTCTACAAGCTCCCACTCCCATCATTCTGAGGTCTACAAGCTCCTACTCTCATCATTCTGAGTTCTACAAGCTCCTACTCTCACCATTCTGAGGTCTACAAGCTCCTACTCCCATCATTCTGAGTTCTACAAGCTCCTACTCTCACCATTCTGAGGTCTACAAGCTCCCACTCCCATCATTCTGAGTTCTACAAGCTCCTACTCTCACCATTCTGAGGTCTACAAGCTCCTACTCCCATCATTCTGAGTTCTACAAGCTCCTACTCTCACCATTCTGAGGTCTACAAGCTCCCACTCCCATCATTCTGAGGTCTACAAGCTCCTACTCTCATCATTCTGAGTTCTACAAGCTCCTACTCTCACCATTCTGAGGTCTACAAGCTCCTACTCTCACTATTCTGAGGTTTACAAGCTCCTACTCCCATTATTCTGAGGTCTACAAGCTCCTACTTTCACCACTCTGAGTTCTACAAGCTCCTACTCCCACCATTCTGAGGTCTGCAAGCTCCTACTCCTCACATATTGAGGTCTACAAGGTCCTACTCCCATCATTCTGAGGTCTACAAGCTCCTACTCCCACTATTTGGAGGTCTACAAGCTCCTACTCTCACCATTCTGAGGTCTACAAGCTCCTATTCCCATCATTCTGAGGTCTACAAGCTCCTACTCTTGCCATTCTGAGGTCCACAAGCTCCTACTCCAACTATTTTGAGGTCTACAAGCTCCTACTCCCATCATTCTGAGGTCTGCAAGCTCCTACTCCCACTATTTGGAGGTCTACAAGCTCCTACTCACATCGTTCTGAGGTCTACAAGCTCCTACTCCCACTATTTGGAGGTCTACAAGCTCCTATCCCACCATTCTGAGGTCTACAAGCTCCTACTCCTCACATATTGAGTTCTACAAGCTCCTACTCACATCGTTCTGAGGTCTACAAGCTCCTATCCCACCAATCTGAGTTCTACAAGCTCCTACTCACATCGTTCTGAGGTCTACAAGCTCCTATCCCACCATTCTGAGGTCTGCAAGCTCCTACTCCTCACATATTGAGTTCTACAAGCTCCTACTCCCATCATTCTGAGTTCTACAAGCTCCTACTCCCACTATTTGGAGGTCTACAAGCTCCTATCCCACCATTCTGAGGTCTACAAGCTCCTACTCCTCACATATTGAGTTCTACAAGCTCCTACTCACATCGTTCTGAGGTCTACAAGCTCCTATCCCACCATTCTGAGGTCTACAAGCTCCTACTCCTCACATATTGAGTTCTACAAGCTCCTACTCACATCGTTCTGAGGTCTACAAGCTCCTATCCCACCAATCTGAGTTCTACAAGCTCCTACTCACATCGTTCTGAGGTCTACAAGCTCCTATCCCACCAATCTGAGTTCTACAAGCTCATACTCCCACTATTTGAGGTCTGCAAGCTCCTACTCCCACCATTCCGAGTTCTACAAGCTCCTACTCACATCATTCTGAGCTCTACAAGCTCCTACTCCTCACATACTGATGGCTTCACGCTCCTACTCCTCACATTCTGAGGTCTATAAGGTCCTTCAATCATCATGAGACTCACAAAAAAAAAAAATCTGCCACTAACACAGACAAACACTCTTGGGGAAAAGCAGGAGGAAAATGGGGTTTTGTGCGTGTGTGAGACTGTGTGTGATCCTAAAATCACAGTGATGGAACCTGTGTGAACAGAGCAAATAAAAGCTTCATTTGACTGTGTTCCCTCGAGTGCAGCTCTCAGCATTGCCCTGATCGCTCTCACTGGGTGATTCACTTCTGCACACACAAACACACACACACACACACACACAACACACACACACATATATATAAACCATGTAGGCTTTATAACATGATCTCTCTCTCACACTCAGAGCTATTCTCACCTGGACATCATTTGCACACACACATATCTTTTTATACACACAGACGAACCCTCTACACACTCACACTGTAAGTACTCTATCTGAGATAAAAGGGCTGCTGTTGTTGCTTTAGTTCTCATCTTTTATAACAAATGAATGTGATTCTATGAGTAGACAGTGCGTCATCCACTCTGTCATTAGTCAGAAGCAATGACCCAAGCTACATTCATTATTACTGTTTGCTCTGGTGTCATCAGCGTGAGCCACTACAAACAGCAGCATGAAAACACTAAAGCAAAGGACAGTGTGGCTCAAGGACAATATCGCTATCGTAAAGGTTTCATTTATTCAGTTCTTAAACCTGCCTTTATTTTTTATGTTAGAATAGAAATTAGAGTTTCCTCCTGAAGATGTGGGCCAGTAGAGTACTCCAGCAAATATAAATGCTAAATAAATACTAAATAAATAGATTTATGGAAACGCAAACCAAAGGTCAGAACTCTACTCTCGAAGATATAATCAGTGATCACTACAGTATTCTAGAAAATACACACCTAACATCAGAATATCACTCTAGAATGTTCAAACCAAAGATCACTATGGTACGCTAGAAAATACACTTCTAGAAGATACAACTCCAAGATCACAACAGTATCCTAGACAATACTAACCAAAGAACATTCTGAGGTCTACAAGCTCCTATTCTCACCATTCTGAAGTCTGCAAGCTCCTACTCCTCACATACTGTTGGTTTCAAGCTCCTACTCCTCACATCCTGAGGTCTACAAGCTCCTACTCTAACCATTCTGAGGTCTACAATCTGCTACTCTCGCCATTCTGAGGTCTACAAGCTCCTACTCTCACCATTCTGAGGTCTACAAGCTCCTACTCTCATACTCGCGCCATTCTGAGGTCTGCAAGCTCCTACTCCTCACATCCTGATGTCTACAAGCTCCTACTCTCGCCATTCTGAGGTCTGCAAGCTCCTACTCCTCACATACTGTTGGTTTCAAGCTCCTACTCCTCACATCCTGAGGTCTGCAAGCTCCTACTCCTCACATACTGTTGGTTTCAAGCTCCTACTCCTCACATCCTGATGTCTACAAGCTCCTACTCCTCACATCCTGAGGTCTACAAGCTCCTACTCCTCACATACTGTTGGTTTCAAGCTCCTACTCCTCACATCCTGAGGTCTACAAGCTCCTACTCCTCACATCCTGAGGTCTACAAGCTCCTACTCCTCACATCCTGAGGTCTGCAAGCTCCTACTCCTCACATCCTGAGGTCTACAAGCTCCTACTCCTCACATCCTGAGGTTTACAAGCTCCTACTCCTCACATCCTGAGGTCTGCAAGCTCCTACTCCTCACATACTGTTGGTTTCAAGCTCCTACTCCTCACATCCTGAGGTCTACAAGCTCATACTCCTCAAATCCTGAGGTCTACAAGGTCCTGCAGTCATCATGAAACTCCTCACATCCCAACAACCAAGGATGAGAACCAAACACTACTGTGGAACCTTCAAACCAAAGATCAGTGTCATTCTCCAGAAAATAGAAACCAAAATGTAGGACACTACACTAGGAGAACATTTTGCTCTGGAAAAATACAACTTATGATCAGTGTAGCATATACATACATATCAAAGATTAGATTACACTACTCTCGAATATTCAAGTACTCAAGATCAGTATCGTAGACTCTTACAGTAAACAACAGAACACACTTGCAGAACATTTAAACCAAAGTGAGTAAAATAGAAAATAATATAAGAATACGTCTAGAAAAACATTTTGTTTACTGAAGATAAAACCAGATACATATAGCACTCTATAGACCACTATATCACTCCAGAATACGTACACCAAAGATCAGTATTCAAGAACATTCACACTCATGGTCTGTACAGAACAACTCCCACCCCAATCAGGAATTACTGAACCATGATTCGAGTGTAATCTTTTCTCAGAAACATTTGTGAGTAGCTCTAATCCTGAGTCATCCATATGTCACGTTTCTGAGATTTGTGCTATATTGCTATATTGTCTATGTTACCATCATATATGCAGTATAACTAGCATAACTAGTATTATGCTAAACTGGGGATTAATGATGAATGAAAGACAGGATAATAGATAGATCAAAGTGTTATACAAGGCCAACAGTGGATAACAGCCAGAAGTGCTAGTTTGATCTTCCTATCCTAACTAGCATTAAACATATGACTTTCTGATTCCATGCTAATCACTAATCAGCTTTAAACCCAAGAGACAGTGCTCTCCAAAACAGGCAGCTGTTTTAAGCCGTAACAAGCCCTATGTGGATCATAAGTGCACTTCCATATTGCAACAGTAAATAAGATGATCAAAGTACCCAAACAGCATAACTTACAACATGCATAATGCATGGATCAGGCCTCGCGTAAGCGTGTGATGAGACACAGCCAATATACAATAGTCTAATATCACGCAGTGGGATCTGAGAGAAATACAGATCAGAGCCATGCAGAGTTATTCAGCCGCAGCCTCGGTGACGTCTGCCGTCGAGGGCATTGGGTTTATTAGCCTGTTAAGGAATGATATCATCAGAGCTGAAGCTATTTCTAGCATACAGGAAAAGGATCAGTGAGGAAGGAGAAAAAAGTCACAGCGTCCTGCTGTGCACTCAACTTTATCCCTTAAATGCTCTACGGGTCATAAGGTGCCATTTCAAATGCCGAACTAAAGTAAAGTACAAACACTAAAGTACTAACACTAAAAACTATTCTTCCAGCATGCCATATAATGTTTAAAATCATACTTGTATACTCAGGAAATGATGTTTGGGGTCATTTTGAGATGATAAAAGTGTTTAAAAATCTCTCCACTATTCACACTGTTCTCAGGAGGAGTCACACACATGGGAAAGACCTTTAGACCTCCATTTCCACGTGTGCCTTGTTATTGGACTTTCGTTGTCCTGTTAATAAAGTTTACTTACAGCCTTCTGCTTGTTTTAGGTGTTGTATATTGCGTGTTATATACTGCAGTTCTGAGCCATGGGTTCCAGTGTGTTCTAGTGTTCCTAGTGTTAAAGAGGCTTAGAGCGTGCACCAGGTTCAAGAGTGAGTGTCAAAATGACAGATTGTGCTTCCAGCTTCCACAGTGTGTATCTGGCTTCTAAATTGGAGACACACTTGAGAGTTGGTTGGAGACCAAGATGAACTGATTAAACAAGTGAAATAAGGTGTGGCCCTTGCTTGGCTGGAACGAAAGCCTGTAACCACGCTGGCCCTTTCTGGATAAGATTGAAGAATCCTGCTCTAGAGTGAGCATTCAGGTTTCAGGTTTCAGATTGTTTGTCCAGCTTCCAAACTGTTTGTCCAGTTTCGAGATTATTCTAGAAGATTGAGTTTGGAGGCTCTAGTTGAGTGTCTGCTTTCTTGATTGTGTGTCCGGCTTCTAGACGGTGTTAGGAAAGTGCATCTGGAATGGCCTATAGGGTGTGTGTGTGTTTGTGTGTGTGTGTGTGTGTGTGTGTGTGTTTACGCTCTCCAGAATATGTGCCCAGCTTCCAGGTTAGACTGTCCAATGTCCAGTGCAACTGGAATACTCTAAAGTGACTGAGTGGCTTTCAGATTGTGTCTGTCTTCCGGATTGTGTGTTTGGCTTTTAGAGGGTTCTAGGAACGTGCATTTGGATTGCTCTAGATAAGTGCCCAGCTTCTAGATTGTGTTCATGGCTTTCTGATTGTGTGCTGGGCTTTTAGATTGTGCTAGGACAGTGCATCTAGAGTACTCTAGGTAAGTGTCTGGCTTCTAGATTGTGTTCATGGCTTTCTGATTGTGTGCTGGGCTTTTAGATTGTGCTAGGACAGTGCATCTAGAGTACTCTAGGTAAGTGTCTGGCTTCTAGATTGTTCCTCTGGTTTCTAGATCGTGTTCCTGGCTTCCAGATCACATTCCTGGCTTCTAGATTGTGTGTCTGGCTTCTATATTGCATTCCTGGCTTCTAGATTGCATTCTTGGCTTCTAGATTGCATTCTTGGCTTCTAGATTGCATTCTTGGCTTCTAGATGGGTGTCTGGATTCTATACGTCTAGATTGTGCTAGGAGAGTGTATCTAGAGTGCTCTCGGTGAGTGTCTGGCTTCTAGATTGTGTGCCAGGCTTTTATAATGTTGTCTGGCTTGTGTGTGTGTGTGTGTGTGTGTGTGTGTGTGTGTGTGTGTGTGCATAATGACCATCGTTTAGGTCCTGGAGCAGGTTCTCCTGACCAGAGAAGTCCAGCCTGGCTCGGATGTTGACGGTGATGGTGAGAGCCTGGCCTGGCTTCAGAGGGAGACGAGAGAGAGCGTCATCCATGTCCCAGCTCACAAACTCCCCAAATAACTTTTCTACAGAGAGAGAGAGAGAGAGAGAGAGAGAGAGAGAGAGAGAGAGAGCAGCATTAAGAACAGAACATTATTTCACTAAAACTGCACACGCAAATATTTTGACGGTTTCAGAATGAAAAAACCTGCTGAACTGAAACTGTAAGATATGAAGGAATCACTGAACGACTCATGAGTAGCCGTTCACACTCCTGATCTGAAATCAGTGTTTATGGCTGTGTGGAAGCTCCTCGTTTTATTTCTTCAAGCATTTTCAAAGATTCATCATAAAATAGTGATTACTTTTGGAGAAGAAGCAAAAAGTATTATTTATTGTTAATTCTATGCATTATTATTATTGGTTCTTGTGTTTTTGTTTTAATAGCTTACAATATCCTGCTTAATGTGCAAATTCGAAATTAAAATAAATTAAAACAAATTGTGGTTACAGAGCTGTGCCTCCTTCACTGAGACTGATACACAAGCCACGCCTCCTTCACTGAGACTGATACACAAGCCATGCCTCCTTGACTGAGACTGATACACAAGCCACGCCTCCTTGACTGAGACTGATACACAGGCCACGCCTCCTTCACTGAGACTGATACACAGGCCACGCCTCCTTTACTGAGACTGATACACAAGCCACGCCTCCTTCACTGAGACTGATACACAAGCCACGCCTCCTTCACTGAGACTGATACACAAGCCACGCCTCCTTGACTGAGACTGATACACAAGCCACGCCTCCTTGACTGAGACTGATACACAGGCCACGCCTCCTTCACTGAGACTGATACACAGGCCACGCCTCCTTTACTGAGACTGATACACAAGTCACGCCTCCTTCACTGAGACTGATACACAGGCCACGCCTCCTTCACTGAGACTGATACACAGGCCACGCCTCCTTCACTGAGACTGATACACAGGCCACGCCTCCTTCACTGAGACTGATACACAAGTCACGCCTCCTTCACTGAGAC
Organism: Pangasianodon hypophthalmus; assembly: GCF_027358585.1. Classification (NCBI taxonomy): domain Eukaryota; kingdom Metazoa; phylum Chordata; class Actinopteri; order Siluriformes; family Pangasiidae; genus Pangasianodon; species Pangasianodon hypophthalmus. Next base: position 5,064,609 of record NC_069718.1, read on the forward strand.
TGATACACAGGCCACGCCTCCTTCACTGAGACTGATACACAGGCCACGCCTCCTTCACTGAGACTGATACACAGGCCACGCCTCCTTCACTGAGACTGATACACAAGTCACGCCTCCTTCACTGAGACTGATACACAGGCCACGCCTCCTTCACTGAGACTGATACACAGGCCACGCCTCCTTCACTGAGACTGATACACAGGCCACGCCTCCTTCACTGAGACTGATACACAAGTAACGCCTCCTTCACTGAGACTGATACACAAGCCATGCCTCCTTCACTGAGACTGATACACAGGCCACGCCTCCTTCACTGAGACTGACATACGACATGACATTTTATAACTATAGTAGAAAAAGGTGAGCATCTCTGAATAAACTTTGCTGTAAGATCACACACACACACACACACACACACATACACACACACACACACACACAGACACACACGGTTATATTTCAGTGACAGAGAGGTGGTTATATATCAGGCAGCAGAAACACTGCAGCTCAGGAACGAAGCAGAAATATCTGCTGTCAAAGCATAACCTGGAGACGGGTAATAAAAACTAAAAAATGCAGCCAGGAGAGAAGCTAAACACACACACACACACACACACACACAAATGCATTAGAGGATGTGGCAGAACATTAACGTATAACTGATCTTAACAGAGATCCAGTTCTCCATCTGAGAGCTTAATGTAGACAAGTCACCCATCATCTCATCACTATACATTTTGCAGAGCATTCAGTAATGATGACGTCTCGTCACATGCATAAACACACACACACATACACACACACACACACACGCGCGCGCTGTTACAACTTTCTCAGAAATGTTAGGGTGATGTGAGAGGAGTGAATAAATGACATCGCCATAAAGACGCTGTGTGTGATTTAAACATTACGTTTCATTTAACGGCTCGTATAAGAGCTTCATAAATCAGCTGGCTGACTAAATCGCAATTTAGCCGTAATGTTGCTCCAAACGTCTTACCTGAGGCAAACTCGTTTCCTAAACTCTGTCTGCTTAAACACAAATATAAAATAAAATAAAGTAGTTCATCACACAGAGCAGCAAACTACAGTAACCTCAGGAGTAGCACGCCTACCATAAAACACCAACAAGTGGGAATATTATAATGAAGGTAAACAGTAAACAGCCGTAAAATATTAATCATATTAAACATTAAAATGTTTCCGGTGCCTGCGTCACACTGACAGAGTTTCACCAAGTGGAGAAAATCAAATGGAAACCTTAAAGAGCATGAGAGTTAGCTCGCTAAAACACAAAACGCCGGTTCATCAAGAGTTCTTAGTTTCCTAAAGTTCTCCCTAGAACCCTCTCTGACAGAGAAAGACAGCTTTAAGGGGTTTCCTCATATGGACAAACCACGGAACCCTCCAGAAGCCTGAATTTAACTCAATTAAATTAAACTTGATTTAAATTATTTTTTTAACGAAGCCCTTTAGGGTTCTAGATTTCGCCCTTTTTTCAAAAAGGTGTAGAGCACATGCCACACAAAGCTAGCAAAGAAAAGCTAAATTGTTCTTTGTTTTTTTTTTTCCACCACTGAGAGAACCCGTAAAGGCTCTGTGTAGAACCCTAAACTCTTCAAAAACAGGTCCTCTGTGGTTCTCTAGATAGATCATGGTTCTTAGACTTTTAAAAAAGTTCTACTTGGAACCGTACGTACTCTGTTGTAGGGTTTTACACAGAAACGTTAAGGGGTTTTCCCAAAGGAACAAACCAAAACATTCTTCAAATTTCATATTTTATTCTACTGTCTTCTATTCTGTTGTTTTCTATTTAACTCCATTCTTACTGTGTTCTGTTCTATCGTTTTCTTTTCTATCCCATTCTTTGATGTTGCTGTTGTGTCATATTGGTCCAATTGTTTAATGTTTAGGTTCCATTCTTTGAGCTTTGTGTTCTATTCTATTGATCTGTTCCACTGTGTTCTATTCTATTATTTTCTTTTCTATCTCATTCTTTAATGTTTTTGTTCTATTCTATTGTATTCTAATCTGTTGTATCATATTCTGTCCAATTGTTTAATATTTGTCTTCTAGTCTATTCCATTCTTTGAGCTTTGTGCTCTATTCTATTGATCTGTTCCATTGTCTTCTATTCTATGTTATTTGTTGATTTTTGTGTCCTATTATATTATGTTCGATTCTGTTCTTTGATTTTCATGTTCTACGTTATTGTTCTATTCTATTGTACACCAATCTACTGCATTCATCGACGTTTGTTGCTGCCTGATTATCGTAATGTCGCACATTTACACGTCTTTATGAACCTTTCCTTCAGCGTCATGAAGACTCGGTTTGTAGAATCAGTGCAGCTGAACTATAAATACTGAGACTGGAGCACCAAATCAAAAACAGAGGATCTGTAGAACCACCGAAAAAGAAAAACAGAAAGACAAGCATGAAAGAGAGAGAGAGAGAGAGCGCGACTGAGAGCGGGATCAGTGCTGTTGTCTCAGCTCAGAGCAGCAGCATTACATACTGTTCTCTGAAGAACTTATTCCAAGTTTCCTGTCTGTGTGTGTATTTGTATTGTTTGCCAAACACACACACACACACACACACACTCACACACACATATATATACATGGAGTATATATACACTCCATGTATATATCTCTCTCATGTATGTGTGCATATGTGTATATGTGTGTTTGTGTGTGTGTGTGTGTATATACACTATATGGCCAAAAGTTTGTGGACACCTGACCATTACACCCATATGTGGTTCTTCTCCAAACTGTTGCCACAAAGTTAGAAGCACACAATTGTATCGAATGTCTCTGTGTGCTGTAGAGTTACAGTTTCCCTTCACTGGAACTAAGAGGCCCAAACCTGTTCCAGCATGACAATGCCCCTGTGCACAAAGTGAGCTCCATGAAGACATGGTGTGTGAAGGTTGGAGTGGAAGAACTCGAGTGTCCTGCACAGAGCCCTGACCTCAACCCCACTGAACACCTTTGGGATGAACTGGAACACTGACTGAACCCCAGACCTCCTCACCAACATCAGTGTCTGATCTCACTAATGCTCTTGTAGCTAACTTTTGGCCACATACATGTATATATATATATATATTAGTTTAATTTGCATGTTACGTGCTCAGCTTCGTTCTATCTTCGTTAGCAGATTAGCAGATTAACTAACTGGCTACATACACTCTTACTTCCTGTCTGGATAACGATGCGTATTGCACCTTTTTTCCTTTTAATGCACTGTGTCCCTACAATGCTCAGTGATAGATGGGGTAGTAAACTTTGTAGCTTGGCCTTCAGTCAGTCACTGAATCTCCAAAGTGACCTTTACAGGGTGTGAAGAAAATGGAAAAAATGGAAAAAATGAAGAAAAAAAAAAAATGGGGAAAAAAAATCAGCTGAGCGTATGTTTATATATTTCTCTACAAACCCGTACAGCGTTGTTGTTGTGTTTTTTTTTTTTATGAACTCTCGTCTCTCAGAGCCTGGAAGTGCCACTGCAGTCTGTCTGCTGAATAATTTACACTCACTGTGTATGTGTGTGTGTGTGTGTGTGTGTGTGAGATAAAAATTAGCTTTATTCACAGTAACCAAGCAACACCAAAAAAGGAAATCAAGCATACAATGCAAAATAAGCAGTTTAATTAAAAGCGCTGCTGCGTCCTATAGTAATCTGACAACGACTCAATTCCTGCTGCGTTCTGATTGTGAAACTGGAGCTCTGTTTTTATTCTGGATCAGCTGCCTTAGCAGTCTTGTTCGCTTTCAAAGTAGATAATCCGACTTGTCCTAATGTAATATACAGTACATCATGTACATTTTTGCATGATTGGACGGGTTTAAGGACGTAGCTGCGTTTTAACTAGGAGTTGATCAGCATTAGCTTCTGATTCTGAACCCTTCGGTTTTGTCATATGAATTATCTGCAAATATACAAGTCGAAGAAAACAAAGAAAATAAAACATGGACTTTTTTTTAGTATATACGTTAATTAATTCATTAACTTTTTTAATAGCAACTTGACAAGTCCATGTGATTTCTTGCGAATAAGCCATCAGACTCCTCAACACTCAGGGACTGGACTGAAAACACACACACACACACACACACACACTCAACTGAACATCAACCCATCCTTTTTGCAATTTTTGCACATATCTGTATTCAATTTCTGCTGCTACAAATATTTATAATATACTGTATATTATCCTTATGCTCTCCACCCGGCTGCTACTCCTTATGTTTACATTTACAGCAACTTATTTACATTTACATTTACGGCATTTGGCAGACGTCTTCATCCAGAGCGACTTACAATAGTGTTTTGAAGTCTATTAAAAATACATTCTGATATTTGCTCACTAGGTCACAAACTAGGAATACCATCAGTCCAAAAACTCTGTTGGGGAGATAACAGACAAGCGCTCAGACAATTTTTTTTTTTTGTAAAAGTGCTAACTTAGGTACTTTATGAAGAGGTGAGTCTTTAGACATCGTTTGAAGACTGCCAGTGACTCAGCTGTTCGGACATCTAGGGGAAGTTCATTCCACCACCTTGGTGCCAGAACAGAGAAGAGTCTTGACGCATGCCTTCCTTGTACCCTGAGAGATGGTGGGATCAGTCGAGCAGTCGAGCAGTGCTAGAGGATCGGAGGGAGCGTGGTGCCGTGTGAGGTGTGATAAGTGCTTTGAGATAAGTCAGCGCTGGTCCGTTTTTGGCTTTGTAGGCGAGCATCAGTGTTTTAAATCTGATGAGGGCAGCTACAGGAAGCTAGTGGAGGGAGCGCAGCAATGGGGTGGTGTGGGAGAACTTATATTGTTACTCATTATTATATATATATATAATATATAATATAATATAGTCAATATTGCACATGTTACTGTACTACTGTTTTGCACAAGTCAACATTGCACACTCACACATACAGATGTACATAGTCTATATTTCTATATACATAATCTACACTTTATTATGTTTGTTTGTATGTATATGTCTGTTTTTATTTTTTAATTTTTAAAATAGTTTGCATTCAATGTGGACAGCAAAGAAAGACTTTCATTGTACAGGAAAACTTGGTTTCTTCACTGTGCACATGACAGTAAACGCTTTGTATCTTGAATCTATTGCACTACTGTCATCTGATTCACTTTCTACTAGACCTGTGTACTAGTCGGTGCTGCACTGTAACTCACTGTGCCCATTGTCTTGTTTTTGATAGTTTTGTACTGTCTTGTGCTGTTTGCACTTTATGTAAACAGACGTAATGTCTACTGTAGTTCTGTGTTTGTTTTATGGAGCACCTCGGTCCTGGAGGAACGTTGTTTCATTTCACTGTGTACTAACTAGCTGTATGTGGTTGAAATGACAATAAAGCCACTTGACTTGAATAAGCAAAAACATGTGCAACAGCATTATTTATTTGTTTGTTTGTTTGTTTGTTTCCACGAAATGATATGTGTAACACAGTTTTATTGCCAAGTCATTTTCATGGGAACATTTTCATATTACTGTCTGCATTATGCACATAAAGTGGATTGAACCTCATCTATCGGATTTGCTCACCATTTTCTTTTTTTTTTTGAGTGTGTTTGTGTCCTTTATGTATTTTTCGAGTTTAATTTAGTAACTCAGTGCCGGCTGCATTATCGCATACCTGTGAAGAGCCAATCTGAAAATGTGTGTGTAGCCTCCTAACTCGGCGTCTAAGAGTTTAACCGAGAGGCAGCAGTGAGGTTAAAGTCGTTTGGGCTTTGCTTTTATATTAAAATAATGAAAAATGCATGAGCGTGACATGCGCTGTGCTTTTTGCGACAGTGTGTTTGGTGCCCTGCAGTCGTGAGTTATAATAAGACGAGCGCGGATCAGCCGTGCCCTGTACCGGGAACAATAAAATCCACCACAATCCTCTACACACTCCCACTGCCGTCTGACAAAGGGCGAGATGTCTGATGATAAAAGAATAAAAAAAAAATAATAATAATAAAAAAAAAAGGTCAAAGCCACCACCACAATGGGATTTAATTCAAAAGGAGAACTTTCAACAATAAGACTCTGGGAGAGAAAATGAAAAGGCAGAAAATGCAATTTAAACAAAGCGTAAGGATCGCAAGAAATTTTCAAGAAATCAATTTACGCCACAAAAACTACAATATGAACGCAGTACATCTATACAGCACGTTCACGACTCAGTAATCCACGTTCAAGACAAAACCGCCAAATACACACCACGAAACACAGAATATAATACAGAACTAACTCCTTCTGCAAGGTCAAACATGTTACACAACATGCTCCTGAGCCTGCAGGCTAACGTCGTAGCTAACAAGTAATAAAGGCTTAGGGCTACGAGTTTAGCACTGTGTAGACATGATGATGTGGTTACTGACACTCTGTGACACTCTTTACTATTGTTGTTTCTCACTGAAATCTTGTTAGCAGTTGGTGCTAATTGTAATTACTTTGAAATATGTGTTGTAAAATGTTTTTTTTTTTAAAAACTTATCAACATATCTGAGGTAAATGTTGACATTCCTGATATTTCTATGTCATTTTCATCATCACTGTGCCTTTACATCTGTATAAATGAACACGGCTACAAACTACCAGCTTACAGCTAGAAATCCTTCAGAGCTCATGTTTACCTGTTGCCTAGCAACAGCATTCTCAACACTTTAACTCTAGTCACATTTAATTCCTACAACTAGCATGACTAGCGGTTGATGCTAAGTGTGTCATTTTAGTTGCAGAAAGTATTTTTTTTAAATAATTTAACAACATGTTTCTGAGGTAATTGTTGATATTTCTGATATTTGACTCTCAGTTTCAACGTTGCTGTGCCTTAACACTGTCGGTATAAACAATTAACAGCTAACTAGCTAAGCTAAGTCACAGCAAATTACTTCAGAGTCCATATTCATCTGTTGCCTAGCAACAGCGTTCTGCCCATTTTAACTCTAGTCACATTAATTTAATTTCTACATGTTTCTCTTTCTGTGTGGGTTTGTATCTAAAATGGCGGATAACTCACTGAAGATTAGTTAGCGGTTGATGCTAAGTGTAATTACTGACTAATTTTAGTAATAAAAAGTCTTTTTTTAGTAATATATCTGAGATAAATGTTGATATTCCTGATATTTGTATGTCACTTTCATTAATATTTCGCCTTTACAATGTCTGTGTAAACAGCTAATAGCTAACACAGTGAGAAATCGTTCAGTGTCCATATTTACTAGTTGCCTAGCAACAGTGTTCTTGCTACTGTAACTCTAAGTCCAGTCACAGTTGAATAACTCGCTGAATTTAGTTAGCGTTTGATGCTAAGTGTAACTACCGTGTAGTTTTAGTTGTACAAAGTCTTTTTTTTTAATTAATTTACCAACATATCCGAGGTAAATGTTGATATTCCTGATATTTTTATTTAGTTTTTACCATCACTGCTGCTTTACATTGTCTGTGTAAACAGTTAAAAGCTACAAACTAGCCAGAAAACACCAACGTGTTTCAGCATCCATATTTACCTGTTGCCTAGCAACAGCATATAAAAGGGCAGACAACTGACTCAAGTTTAGTTAATAGTTAACACTAAGTTTAATTACTTCTAGCTTTTATGTCACTTAGCCTAGCTCCTCACTTGTTTAGATTTACATGATGATACTCCTTATTAATCTTATTAGCATACAGTCAGTCTATGCTAGCTTGTTTTGTTATTTGCTAGCTTCTAGTCAGCATGCGAGATGATTATCGTTTGTTAGCGCCCAGTCATTTTACTGTATTTAATGATATCAAGTGTTAGCTTTTAGTAACCCTACAGGAGTGCTTTAGCTGGTTTACAAGTTTATAATCAGCTCACGCTAGCTTGTTATGTGTTTTCTGGTTTTTAAGCAACGCATGCTAACTGTCAATTGCGTAAGTTTATTTCCTAGCTTGTGCGTGCTGATGTTTTCCAGTTATATAAAGTGATAGTTACGCTAGATGTTCAGATTATTAGGAATCTAGTCAACTTGTGCTTTCTGATTATGTTGTTTGTTAGCTTTTAGTCATTGTATGCTGGCTGACTATTAGCATCTAACGTCTATTTTCAACTTCTTGTTGTAGCGCTAGTTGATTATGCTGTTTGTTAGTTTTTCGGTTTATACTAGCTAGCTAGATATGTCCTATGTTTAAATACTGCCAGCTTATGCTAGCTGATTATGTTAGTTTTATCTTATAGTCATTCTATGCTAGTTGATAATATTAAAAATAATTATACTTTTGCATTTTTAAAAAAAAAATTGTAGTCAGTTTATGCTAGGAGATAATGTCATTTGCTAATCGACGATCGAAATCCATGATATAAAAAACGATTGGTTGTATTCAGGTTTTTCAGAAAAGGTTAGAAAGTTAAATCAGGCTAGAAGGTCAGGGTAAAACTGTGATTATTTATTTTTCTTTTTAGCAAAAAAAAAAAAAAAAGCTAGGAAGTTTAGCTGGATACACAACGCACAGCCATGTAGTAATTATACAGAAACACGTTTGTGTTCTTATAAAGCTTTCCTACCTAGATCATAAAAAAAAAAGAGAAAAAAAAGTTACAGACTGTTACAGAGGAGGCTAAAAACAGAAGGCAGCGGAGTGAATAAGGTTTATAAAGATAGAGCCGAAGAGACGAGCCAAATCCACATTTCACCGCCGCTGCATGACGCTCAGTTGCTAAGAGACACACAGAGCCACGTCTGCTGCCTCACACATGATAAAGCAACTTTCACTTACGGAAAGTGCTAGAAAATGAAAATCGCTCTGTTTTAGTGTCGGATTGTCCTAATGAGGCGAGATTTATTTTATTAAATCATCAGAGTTCGCCTCTCGCTCGCTGCAGCTTAACAGCAGCTATATCCGGCCAAATCAAACATTTATGAGATATTTATGAGATCCTGAATTAGAATAAACAAACACTGGGATTACAAGATTGTAAACCAATATACTTTTTCCCCCCCAACATGCTAAATTGAGATACTGTGTGCAATAAATAACAGGCAGCAGTTCTAAACATAGTGACTGTAACTCAATTTAACACACAGTAAAAAGGATATTGTGCTGAAGGCAATATTTACAGATTTACAGATTCACTGTCGTAAATAAAACCAGCAGCACCTGAAGGGATCTGTATAAAGCTCGACATGTCTATACACACGTTCGACTCCGCAATGACCACCTTCTTTCCACGAGAAAAAAAAAAACCCTCACGTCAACGAGAAACCGCAAACCGTAAACTCCTCTGTTCTGAAGATGTCGGAAAGTTACAGCTCCGTAACTGACACTGGAGACTCCTTCCGTAAAAGTTACATAAAGAGAAAAATTCTTCACCGTATCAACGATTACACACGTTTTTTAAATGTATTATGCAAAAAAGGCTAAACATGAGGGTTTTTTTTTTTAAAAAAAAAAAGGCTAAAACAGTATGCCTGACATAATACTTTTTTTTTTTTTTTTTTTTTTTAATCTTCAGCTGTCCAAAATTTTTAACATTCAGGTCTAAAATATTTAATGTTGAGGACGAAAATATAAAAAATATAAAAACATACAAAACTTACACAGTTTAGGATTGTTGCATGGCACAACGGGGGGAAAAAATCTTTCCAAAAATAACAAATTAAAAAATAGTTCTTAAAAAGCCTTAGATTTGTAAAAACTCATAAAAAAAAAAAAAATTAGTTTTATTTCTGGAAATATTTTTCCCGCATGTCATGCAACAATCAGTACAAAAAAACTTTTTTTTTTTTAAATTCTTTTCTTATTTTTTATTAGTGTGTTTTATTAATGGAGCGTCTGCTGTACGCGTCCCTGTGAATGAGCGGTTACTATAGAAACGATCTAGTTTCTATAGTAGTAACGGTTACTTCAGAAACGCATCAGGACGACCGAGTTTATATAAACCTGTGATTTGTTTTGGAAAATAATCAACACCTTCTGACCAATGAGAACTGAGAAGTCAAGCGCACTGAGGTGTTATTTCTCTCGAAAATACAAATGCTAAATTTTTCGCACCCTTCAAGAACACTTATTAAGAAATATTATTATATAAAATATTAATATTCTTGCTCTCATTTCCCAGCTGCGTTGTTGCTTTTTTGGTGGAAGATGAGGTTGCAGATATCATAAAATAAAGTATAACACCTAATGTATAAAAGATTAGTTGAGTTTTGGGGATGTAAACTTTCAAAATCAACCGTCAAACACACCTATATGCATTAAAAAAAAAAAAATTTACTCCTAGCTAATTATGTTTTCTTTTTCCTTGCATCTGTAAAATGACAAACTATAAATAATTACAGTTTAATATTAAACAGGGTCTCAACAGGGAGGGTGAAATTCTCCCCCGTGTTTATCTCTCTCTCTCTCTCTCTCTCACACACACACACACACACACACACACACACACACACACACACACACACACGTTACAGGCGCCACAGAGTGTTTCTTTAACTGACAGACTGACCACCTGTTAGCATCAAGATACAGAGCTGACTCTTACGTCTAGTACCGAGAAGCACAGTCAGGAATCGGGAAAAACATCACACACACACACACACACACACACACACTTGTGATTGATACTCTGAGACAGAAAACAAACAGATGCTACAGATTAAGTCTCTACAACGCTCCATGTGAAAGCAATAAAATAAATAAACAGAAAAATCCGAATCACACAGTCAGTCATCGGGTTTTACTAAACGTGTGGGCTGAATATTCATCTTTCAATATGTTCAGCAATAAAACGACGCCTGTTGGCTCGTCTTCCACACATCAGAGACGGTGAGAGAGACACAGTCAGCGAGAGAGAGAGAGAGAGAGAGAGAGAGAGAGAGAGAGAGAGGGAGAAGAGATGACAGAAAGTGACTGCACTGCCCCCTGTACACTGTCGGGGGAACTGCAGACACGCTCGTCCTCGCTGAACACAGCGCACACGGTGAAACGCTGCGTTCCAGTAAACCTCCAGACTCTGAATTTCCCATCAATGATTAAGAAGAAACAAAGAAAACACCTCCTCGACTCAGGAAGGTCTCCTCAATCCTGAGTTCAGCACATGACGTCATGTCAAGATGGCCGCTCAGATCGTCATCAGTAAATCACTTCACTGCTTTAAATGAGTTTATAGTACTTTAGCTCGATCAGCATAGACACATTAGGTGTTAAATCTCTAACACTGTACAGTACAGTTTATTATCCTGAGAGAGCAAATACGTCATAAACTCAAGATCACTGCTGTGAGCTAGACGTCCGTCTCCACTTTTTTGCTCAAACGTGCCATAATCCCAAAATACAAAAAGACAAAATCCCGAGTTCAGACTTCTCACTTCCCGAACTTTAAAACCCGACCAATCACAAGCTCTCTCCTGTTTCTACTCACTGCAGCGTATCCACAATTTCACTACAAGCTTTTTTATTTAATGCCACTTCAAATGTCATTTAAAACCAAACTTGTGTTGAAAGAAGTCTACTTCTGTTTATTATCTAACTAGAAAAATATATAAAAATACAGAAATAACAACAACTTTGACAGAGCTCACACCATCAGTGTGTGTTTCAGGCGTAAATTATTTATACGCATATCCAGATCCTTTTATATTTTCTCTTTATTTTCCTCTTAAAATTGCTTGATGCATGAATTTCGATTATGTCTAAATATTACTGAAATTAAAAAGTAAATGTATTATGCAAAAAAGGCTAAACATGAGGTTTTTTTAAAAAAAAAAAAAAAAAAAAAAAAAAAAGCTAAAACAGTATGCCTGACATAATACTTTTTTTTTTTTTTTTTTTTCTAAATCTTCAGATGTCCAAAATTTTTAACATTCAGGTCTGAAATATTTAATGTTGAGGACAAAAATATTAGAAAATATAATTTCTAAACATACAAAATTTACACAGTTTAGGATTGTTGCATGGCACAACGAGGGGAAAAAATCTTTCCAAAAATAACAAATTAAAAAATAGTTCTTAAAAAGCCTTAGATTTTTAAAAACTCATTTTTAAAAAAAAAAAAAAAAATTAGTCTTATTTCTGGAAATATTTTTACCTCATGTCATGCAACAATCAGTACAAAAAAACTTTTTTTTCTTTAATTCTTTTCTTATTTTTTAAATTTTATTTACAAATTTAATTAAAATTGAAAACAACAAATAGTCTAGAGAGCTACAGAGGTTTACGTTAATTTACAGTAATGTGATTTAGACATAATTTACATCTTATATTTCCCTAAAATATAAAAAATAGCCATAAATTGAGTGTCCATAAGTGTAGACACTATGCATAAGAGGATTAAAAAGATCTTAATGATAATTATTAAAAGAAAAATATAGAAAAAAATCAATTACAGTCTAAAAATTGAACAAATGAATTTATTACTAATTTGGACTTTTAGATTAGAGACAATACTTTTCAGGAATTATTTTATAATCTCTTTAACACTGGAAATTTCTTTTAGTTATTTTCTTCTTCTTTACTGCACTACAGAAATCTCTTATTAAATGAAAATATCTTCAATCTGTAACATTTCTCATGAGATTATGATAAAACAGAAAAGTCTAATTATTCTATAATATAAATAATTCTATTATTTCTATTTCTAGAAATTTATTTTCTAATTCAAATCGTGATATTCTTATTCTCGTACTTTTTCCTTAATACTTAAAATCCGCTAAAAAAAAAAATCCATCAGAATAAGAAATGTCCACGGTTTAGGTTAAAATGTATATATTTGTTTTATCGTAGAGTCATAATGATAAAAATCAAATTAAATATTAAATAAATTTGAAAATAAAAATAGATGAGACAACATTTTTTTCTTTCAGCTACTGAAATGTAGGCATTGCATTACTGGGCTAAATTAATACAGAATTAATAGAATTACAACAGTGTGTGTGTGTGTGTGTGTGTGTGTGTGTGTGTGGCAAAGTGTCAGGCTGCAAGCTGATCCAAACTGAACCTCATTCTGAGTTCCAAGAGGCATCTTTGAAGGAATGCTGGTGTGTGTGTGTGTGTGTGTGTGTGTGTGAGTGTGTGTGAGCTCCATCTGTCCTCTCTGTATATATTCTACTGGCTTCACACCAAATCCTTCAACAACCTTAAAAACCAACTTTAAAACCTCTACACCGTGTTTCCTGCTCCCTGGAACCCAGTGCAATGAAAACAGGAGATCTGAGAGAAGCTTCCAGATCTCCAGATGACCCGAGGGTTCTCCTTAAAGCCCTAGAGCGTCTTAAAATCTGGAGCACCCAACAGTCGGCCACTAAACAATGAGCCTTCATGGCTGCCTTTTTTTTTTTTTTTTAATTAAATGTTGCATTTGTCTACATTGATAACCGACACTTACTTTACAGGAACACAAGAACACACAAGAACATGTGTTTAAAAAAAACAACCAAGAAAAGAAAACTCCTGTCTCAAACAAAGAGCCCAAAGTGTCCAATGTTAGCAATTACATTACACGAGACGACACAGGAGTTCATCTTCATCGTCTACTCTTTTGTTTGTCACGTTTTTGTTTTTTTTTTCAAAAGATTATTTTCAAGGTTGTTTTCTTTATCTTATCCCTTTTTCTATCTCCTGTTGTACAGCTACACCTTCGCTCGTCATGGAAACAATCCACATCCAGGACTATCCACATCCCGGCCGTGTGTGTGTGTGTGTGTGTGTGTGTGTGTGTGTCTAGAGCTGTACTCGTGAAAGTAGGAGGAGTTTGCAAATAGTTATATTTTTTTTAAAACAGTGTAAGGACCTGCTTTCTATACACTCTCAATCTCTGAGAATGGAATCACTCGTTTTCGGTCCCACACACTGGGATAAACAAGTTCCTCATCATTCTTAAAGACTCGAATGTATGGAGAAAAAGCTTTTTATTTCAGTGTATGATGTAAATCTCAATGGCGGCATGTCCTTAAATGGAAACAAACAGAAAGTAGGAGGAGTTTCTCTGGAGGTGACGGAGTGGTGATGTGTTCGGTGTGAGCAGTGAAACACTCGAAATTCAAATCAATTATTCTGAAATGACTGTAGCTGTCTCTTGTTTGATGCATGAACATATGACAATATTGTAATGAAATGAAGGAGAGAAGGAAGGAAGGAAGGAAGGAAGGAAGACAGAATATGGCTTGGAGATGTAAATGAACAGTCAACTCCAAAAATTTGAGGCACCTTTCACAAGAAAAATGATTCTATGAAATAAAGATTACACATCATGATTCCACTCACATCTTCTTCTAGCAACAAACTGAGTCTTGAATAAAAGTATTTTCTCACAAAAACTTCTGTAACTAAAATGACTGACATCTCTAAAGAATTTAAGAATAATTCATAAAAAAATATTTCAGTACCCAAAAACTAAATTGCTGCCTTTGACCAAAATTAAGATTACATTAAAACATTAAATTCTAAGAACAAAAGAGACATTAAACTCTTCAATCCGCCAGAAACAGCACTTTTAAGACGAGTGAGAAACTTTGACAGACACTACAATCGCCTACAAGATTTTTGTGTCAGCAGAGAAGCAAATCCAGCCACAGCCATTAATCAGGACTAATCAGGATTAATCTGTGTGATTATTTAATCAATTGATTGGCTGCGCTAATTTTAGCTCCGCCCACATGTCCCGACTTGGCTCGTATGTTAGTGCAAAGCCTGAATCACAGAATCTCCACTTCTCCCGAGTACCTGGGTAAGAAATGTAACCAAATTTATCCATTACAGGAAACAGCATCAACGTGGAGCATTATGGGTAATCTGCCACGCTATTGGTCTTTCAGTGTGTCCTCTATATAGACAGGGAGTCAAGTCTCAGCAACAGGACTTTTAACCAGTGACACATCGCCAGTTAGCTGAAGTTTCTCGGTTTAACCAAATAAATGTAACGTTGCCCGTCATCTAAAGTCATTTCTGTAGCCAGTTCAACTTCAGATATGTGTGTGTGTGTGTTATTTGGTCATTTGGGCTGCATTTACGTTAAAAACCAACTGCTGACTTCTGGCACGGATCGGATATTGTTGCGTACGTGTAAACAGCTCGGATCGGCTCGATCGCTCACTGGGACTAAACTTTGCTTGGGAGTCAAGTTGAATTTTGAAACATCGGGGACGGGAATAAGATGTATGATCCCTGGGCTATGATTATTCACTCTCACCAAACCCCCGTCCTTCTGGAAACCTTGATCTGATTTCTCGGGCCATGGCAGAGTGAGGACACGCTCGGTCCGGGATCCGATGCTAACGTAAAATCCGAACTACAATAACCGCAGCAGAAAGACTCTGAAGTTGTTGTTTATAGCCGAGCACATTTTGACACACCCATCGGATATGACTCAAATCTTATGTATATGTAATCAAGTGGAACAAAAAAAAAAAAAAAGATTACTAGAATTGTACATCAAGGCTCACACTCACACTCAGCCTCGGATGGCTCTAATGGCAACTACACATGGAAAACTGAAGCTGTTCAAAAGGTTTAATAACCACAACAGGGCTCTTTTTCTAAAAAAAAAAAAAAAAATTCTTCATAATTCTGCACAGATGCTAAAGTATAGCTAAACTATGCTAAGTGATTGAGTACCCATTCCCATCCAATATCAAGGCCACTCATTTTCATCGAATTCTCTTCAGCTTTATTAACATTGATGAATCATATTTCACACAGCTAATTCAGCCTGATTAAGAACCTGTAGCTAGCTGATTACGGATGCTGGCTAAATCTCACCTGGTGAGGGATTTTCGTTTGGCGTCTATCTGCCACTCTGTTTTCGTTCCAGGCTTCAGCAGCCACAAAGCCAAATGAAGCGTGTAGCAACAGCAATCTTGGCTAATTAGCAGTCACGGTAGGGGGTGAAGAGGCGTTCAAAGCCCTCTCCAGCCCAGACACACTGCTTTCATCTCCACGGTCACTGCAGGTGAACGTTACATAAGAGCTGAAAAACAGCGCGCATGGTTTCAAATGTTAAAAAAAAAAAAAAAAAACGATCTGTCACTCAGTAAGCATTGACTCAGAGAGGTCATTTAGGCTTGGAATAGAACTAATGGAGAATAAGCTAATGGTTAATATTAGCTCACATTTTGGTTCACTTGGGGACAAATTTTCATTTTGATGGATCTCTAACACATCACTATGCTAAACTAGACTAAAAAGCAATCTGTAGAAAGAAATTGAACAGTTTACTAACAGTTAAATTATGAGCATGTTTTCATTACGTAAAGCACAAATTAACCAAAACTTGGCACAATTTTAATTCATTCAAAAACGTGCAATAGTAAACTGTAGGCTGTAATCAGAGTCCAAAAGTTACATTAATATTTACATGGGGAAAGTTCCTCATATTCAGATCCGGGTTACGCACATGCTTAAGTGGATTTTCTTTCCCTGCATTCAGATTATTAAAATCACCTGCATATAGTTAATGCTCCAAAGTAGCCAGATTTTTTCTTAAGTAGAAGCGTCAGAGATTTTTGTTTAAATTTAAACAAAACTGAAATAGAAAATGCATACTCAAGAAGGATTTTTTGTTTCTTAGCTGTCAAATGTAATAGGATATAACATAAAAAGCCAGAGGGAAGAGACTTAAAAATAAAAAAAAAGACTCACTGGCTTCCACACTCATTATTCAGCAGCTAATAAAATAGCACTTGATCCAGCAGGTACTGTTATTAATTATGCACATAACTTACTGCCATGACATGGGGTCATGAAATCTCAATGTGTGCACAGGAAATAATCTGTTTTATTATCCCTTTAATTCAT